>NW_013666694.1:41499-59876 GCF_000517525.1 Limulus polyphemus
GTTCTAGAAAATAGGTGGCACCACACCAGTCACGTGACATCGATGACGCAACACTATTAAATTTTAGACCTATATTTCTGATAATTATCACATTCCTTAAAATGAAATGAAAAGAGTTTTAGAATTAAAAAACTGAAACAATTTAAACACTTACTATTTTAAACTTCAGGAATCCATTGACAGATGCTTGAGAATGATGCACAACAAATTTTCGGAAAAGACATGAATCAATTATTGTTGTTTTGTGTTTTTATAAATGTTGTGCTTGCAGCCAGTTTTTTAAAATTATATTGACCATTGTTTACAACTGATCTGAATATTCATAATCATACCTAGGTTATCAAGTGGCAAACAAATACTAGTATTCTTTGATGGTTTCTGGCTTAACATTAGAATACACTGGCTGTTTGCCAGCTAGCTGCCACTAATTATGAGCCTTACATGTATACAACAAGAGTTTTATTCCAAATAAATGTGATCTCTAGGTAAAATGTTGAAACTAAAACAAGAAAGTTGCAATGTGAATTTTTATCCTTTCTACTTTTTCTGTGACTTCACACCTTGCTGTTTAAGAAATGCATTAAGATTCTCTTTTGAGGGGATAACAAACCACATCAGGCTTCCATTTCAGTTGAAATCACAATGGGTTATAAAAAAGAATTCCAAATACAAGTGCAAATGGATGGACTTTACATACTTTCCAGAATGATTATGTTCGTTCTGTTAAAACTTGGCAGAGACACAAGACGTTCCATTGATAATGTAAATGGGGGTATCCTACATTCTTTAAAGATTAAAACAGCTAAAAATGGGATAGAAAAAATCAAATGTTTTACCACTGTTAATGTACAATCGCTATGTACCTGGTGATGCCATGTTAATGGTGGTGAAATGTAGTTTTATTGTAGTTTTTATATCCCATTTTAGTTATTTTATTTTTAAGAGTGTTCACTTTGTCTTTTTGTACATATATATTGGGTTCTGTGTCAAAGCCAATCAAAAGGGAAAATACTACTTAAGGTTTTTCGTGTCTTAAGTTTCAAAGCCAATCAAAAGGAAAAATACTACTTTTTTGTATTCATATTTAAAGTGAATATGAAACTAGATGTCCTTTACATAGGGACGATTAAAGACAGACTCAAACACATTCTTAACTTCTAACTGGTCACATTAATTTCATATAAGAACTGTTCACCAGAAATGGTTTTTGTTAATACATTAATACATGTATATCAGTGCCTATTAATTTTGCCTGGGGTTGATCATTTATGAGCATTTTTGACTTAAATATATTTAAATAACACACATAGAATACATTACTAAGTAACTTGATGAAGAAATTTCTATAAAACACTGATGAGTTATAATAGCTGAATATTCAGTAAAATTATTGGGTAGATTCATCTTTTATTTTATGATAGCTTATTTCAAACGTTTTGAATTTTTTTATGGAAAATTTTGCATAGGCCTTAATGGAGAAAATTTTTTGCTGTTCTCCAGTTAATAAACAACAATATCCAACTATTTGAAACATTCTAATATATTTTGTGTAGCTTTTATAACCATTTTATATGAACTGTGATTGAGTAGATTTTATATAAATCACTTGTTCACTTATAATACTGGAAACTTTGTTTATAATATTTTATTCCAAACATGCTTAAGTAGAAGAAAAAATTAGTGATTTTTATATCTGCTCTAAATTTTGTTATGAAAAAACAAATTATGAATCATGTTTATGTTAATATAAATGACTAAATAAGCGCAAATGGGGTTTGAACATTTTAAAATAAAAATGCAGGAATAAGTAGTTAGATTACTTGGTCCAGATGTATAAAAGGTTAATAAAATACTTTTTTTCTAATAATTGTTAAGGAAACATAGAAAAGGTCAATATAAAGTGTGTGCATGTACAAATCTAATAAAAAAACAACTTCACATTGTAGGCTTGAGCTACCACACCTACTGCATTATATACCTTCATGTAATAATGTTTATCTGCAATAATAGTGTTCTGTATGTGTATTAAGAGGTTAAATTTGGGAAACTGTGTATCCCTACTTATAAGTAGGACTTACTTCCTTAAATTCTCCTGAAATCAAGATACATTTGATAGGTTCTTACGCTACACCTTGCATCCCGGAACTTTGTATTATGTTTCATTGGTTAATAGATTTTTTTTTATGTTTTTCTTCATTCTTTTTATTTCCTTTTCCTTTCATTTTTCATTTAAATTAAACTTTTCATTGTTTTTTCATGGTAGTTTTGACATATTTGGTGGTTATTAACTATTTTATATATATACATAATTAAATTATTTGACTTTGTATAGACTAGTTTTTATGTACTTCCCAGTCACAAATTGTTTTCGAAAAAAATACTTTATTAAATCTTGAAATTAGATTCATGTACATGAAATATAGGAATGTATTTAGTATAAGAATGTGCTGTTTATCATTTATAAGTTGTTAGATATCTTAATCTGTTTTGTCAGAAAAAAAAAGTGATGACATATTCAATTTTTTTCTTCCAGGATTGGGTCATTGGAGTTTTACAGGTAAAGCTGTTGGCTATCGTTGTACTTGCAAGACCTGACTGGTGGTTAGCAGATATTATTGAAAAGGTTTGATTTTAATGAATTTATAGTAACTTTATAAAGAGATATAACTGTGTATGTTATCAAAGAATATCACTATATTATATTAAGGATCTCATGTATGTTGTTGCATGAGATTTCATGTTGATAATATATTTTTCAGATTGTTTTGTTACAGTTAACCATGAAAAATCCTGTAATAAATAAAGCTTCATCCATGTGATATAATGTTTTTCAAAACTACCATGGTTTTCAGAGATTTTATTTTGAATTTAGTCTTCATAATATTTTATATAACTAAGATTGATCATTTAGTATAGAAAGGGTATTTTACACATAAGCAGGACTACCTGGTAGAGAAAAGTTATCTTACACTGTTAAGCAAGTTTACCTGGTATGGAAAGTATATTTTACACTAATCAAGATTAAACTGTTCTGAAAGGATACTTTACACTATTAAGCAAGACTGCCTAGAGTATGGAAGGAATATTTTACATTAATAAGCAGGTATAACTGTTATGTAGAGGATATTGTACATTAATAAGCACAATTATCTGGTACAGAAAGGCTATTTTGTACTGTAATGCAGGGTTACCTGTTATGGAAGGGATATTTTATGCTATTCAGGAGGATTATCTGTCACAGAAATGATATTTTACACTAGTAAGCAGGATTACCAGGTAGAGAAGATATATTTTACACTACTAAGCAGGAATACCCTGTAGGGAAGTAATATTTTACACTACTGAGCAGGATTACCCAGTAGGGAAGAGATATTTTACACTACTAAGCAGGATTACCCAGTAGGGAAGAGATATTTTACACTACTAAGCAGGATTACCCAGTAGGGAAGAGATATTTTACACTACTGAGCAGGATTACCAGATAGAGAAGATATATTTTACACTACTAAGCAGGAATACCCTGTAGGGAAGTAATATTTTACACTACTGAGCAGGAATACCCTGTAGGGAAGTGATATTTTACATTATTAAGCAGACTTACTGGTAGGGAAAGGATATATTACACTATTAAACAGAATTACCTAGTATGGAAACAATTATTTTACACCAGTATACTGAATTACTGGGTATGGAATGGATATTTTATAATAATAAGCAGAATTACTTGGATATTTTAATACTACTGATTAGGATTAACAGGTACACAAGTAAGGCTAAATGATTGCTATTCTAAGGTAGTCTGTGTTACTTTACATTAATTATTGACACATTTTCTTTCATTAAAATAGAAAAGTAGTTTTGGATAAAACTATTAGATTTTTATGTTAAACGACAAATTTTAGTATTCCTAATATTATTTAATTTGTAATGTACCTATTAATTCTATATGACCCATTGTAGCCAGTACAGTCTACATAAACTTTCAGTAGCTTCAGAGTTCAGTCACTCAAGAAATGGTAGTGTTTATGGTATAAATATGATGAGAAGTACTACCTTTGAAGTCAATCATTTAATCCATCCAGCATGCAACAGACTTCATTAATAATTTAGAACAATCTTTACCCAAGCCAACCATGCTTTTGGGAGACTTTAATGCATTTTTGGTTATTATAATCTGGCACCTGAGTAAAAAAAAAAAATAGAGTTTATCAGTAGAAACACAAGAAAGGGCAGAAACTTAATATGTTGCTGATAAATCTGAAATTTATAGTAAGAATATTTTAAAGAAATTTGTTAGTTTAATGCAGTCTAAAAATATAGTAATTTAAATATCCATCTGTGTATTTATAGTTGCATTTACTATTCTGATAAAAAAAATAATAACCTTGTACTTAAAACATATTAAAGAAAACACTCAAATATGGTTGGAACATTTTAATTTATTATGAAGATATACTACAAGATTGTTTAAAAAACCAGCATACAAAAGATGCAAAAATATTAATAATTGCTCCTTTACATGGATATTTTATTTCAGATACACAGTGATGGATTTAAACAAGTTAGTCTTAGAACAATTTGTATGAATGTGGCCCTACCGGCTGTTTTACTTCTGGTGTTGGCTTTGATACTTCCTTTTGGTGTGTCTTCTTATTTCGCTCTTCATTTTGGTGAGTGGAATTTATCTAACTTTGCCATGCAATCAAGCTTCATGACTTGAAATATATCAACAAAATTATTTATTTTTAAAAAATTTGGGGGTGACATGGTCTGGTGATTAAGTTGCTTGACTCACAACCTGCAGGTTTGTGGGTTAGAATCTCGACCATCATCAAACATGCTCCTCCTTTCACCCATGGGGGTATTGTAATGTTCAATTCCACTTATTGTTGGTAAAGAGTGGTATTGAATACCTGCCTTCTCTGTAACCTGTCACTTCAAAATTAGGGACGCAAACATAGATAATCCTTGAGTAGTTATGTATGAAATTCAAGAAGACCAACAAAGAAACTGTGGTAATTCTTCTTATATTAGATAAAAAGACTAAGAGGTGTTATGACCAATATCAACTGTCATCTTAATAAGGCTTGTTTCATTAAGAGTGAAATTATGTCTATTTTATTTTTATACTTACAACTGTGTTTTATATTGCCCTTTTATTATTGAAATTGTTTTAGATGGGTGTTGAAACAAAAATGAAACCAGCATGATTATATGTTTACTATCACTAGAGTTTTGTTTTATTGTAAAAGAAGATAAAAATGTGTGTAAAACTAAAACAGTATGATTGCTTTTTTACTATAAATAAGGTTGTTTTTATAATGAAATAGTATAAAGATGGGTGTAAAAGCAAATTAAACCCAGTATGATTATTTTTTATAGTGAAACTGTGTATAGGTGAGTGCAGAAAACTAAAATCAGACAAATAAAATGTCAACAATGTATAATTTCCATCAGTTCTTTGAAACATTCCTTTAGGTGGCATTACCATGTTCAATCCAGAAAACTAAGCAGACAAATAATCTCTTTGAGCTAGGTGTGGCCTAGTGGTTAGTGGGATTGGCTGCAGGTCAGGATATTTAGGGTTTGAGATGTGATGTCACCAAACCTGTCCAGGATTTTCAGCTTTGGACATATTAATTCCTGTTATTTTGTTCAAAGAGCCAGACAAAAAAACCTTGTGGTGGCAGGTGCAGCTGGCTGCTAACCTTCTCTCTGATAAGTAGTTCAAAATTAGGGATGGATATGCCTAAACATTAGGGTCTCTGATCTAGTCAATTAGCCCATATGTGCATAAGGTGCTATACAACAGGATGATTCCAATTACTAATAATCTGTTCATATGACATATGCATCGAAATATACTTGATTTAGTAGTAATTTTTATCAGTATTAGATTTAAGAAATACTGTTTTCACTTTAACCATTTAAAAAAAATTTTTTTCCATGTTAAACTATAAAATGCTACTTTGAGTTTGTGCCTGTGTAAGGATTCAGGAAATATGCTTATTAATTTCTGTAATAGTCTGTATAAATAGGTGGGTCACAGTCACAGAAAATCTACAAAATATAATCATTAATTAACAGATGTACTCACAGTAAATAATATTGACTGGAGTTAAGTTAGGTGTGACTTCACCATCTCACCAGTTATATATATATATGTACATATTAAACTAGTTCTTAAGTGCTTATAAACTTTAGGCTTTAAATCAACTGTAATAAGAAAGAAACACTTAATTACTGCTTTACATATTTTTGACAGTCACTGTTTGGTAATGTTAAGGTAGTATAATTTTTTAATACTGTGTTTAAAGTCTGTAACAAACACTGCATGATAGTATCAAATTAGTTTATTTTTTTTAATACCATATTTAAAACTCTGTACCATTGCTTGGTAGTGTTACAGTAATTATTTTTAAGACCATGTTTAAAACTGTTACAGCCATTGCTTGGTAGTGTTACAGTAATTATTTTTAAGACCATGTTTAAAACTGTTACAGCCATTGCTTGTTAGTGCTACAGTAGTTATTTTTAGCACTATGTTTAAAACTGTTACAGCCATAGCTTGGTAGTGCTACAGTAATTATTTTTAACACCGTGTTTAAAACTCTGTTACAGCCATAGCTTGGTAATGCTACAGTAATTATTTTTAACACTGTGTTTTAAACTCTGTTACAGTTATTGCTTGGTAGTGCTACAGTAATTATGATTAAACCATGTTTAAAACTCTGTTACAGCCATTGCTTGGTAGTGTTATGGTAATTACTACCCTTGCACCTGGAGGAGGGGGCGAGACTATTGTAATCAGGTCTGTGTTTCAGCATGTATATCTTGAAAACTAATAGAATGATTTACACGAAAATTTTACATAAGCTGGGAAGCCAGTATGAAATGGTCCTCCCCAAATTTAGTCTGGATACAACTCTGGATTCTGGACCATTTTGAAACATTTTTTATAATGGAGAGATAGGGCATTTTCACAGTTTTGTATTAATAACTCTGTAAAGTGTGATTGAAGTTGTACCAAATTTCATAGGCACATTAAGGTTGAGACTCCTCATCACACTACAAAAAATGATCTGGATTGTTGATCATTCTGGATCTGAGAAAGATTTTCTAAGATTTTTCGAAAGTAAAATTTAATTCTATCCATTATAAATGCATACAATCTCAAAAAGGAGCAGCGGGGCGTGGGTATGCAGTCTCTCCGATTGCTCTTGTTTTTAACATTATGTTTAAAACTGTTACAGCCACTGCTTGGTTGTGCTACATTGATTTGTTTTTTAATACTATGTTTAACTTCTGAATTATAAAGTGTTTCTTTTAATGAAAGTCTTAACATAAAAATATCAGTCCTAATACCTCACTTACATCTGTTTTATATAAAAAGTGACTTACACAATAAACTACTCAATGAAGTTGAATAACCTATTCACTGGAGTAATTTAGGTTCATTAATATTTTACACACTAGTTGCTCTGTTGTGCTGCAAGAGCATAGCCAACTGGGTTCCTGGTGCTTGGCACCCACAAATGTTTAGAGAGAGAACTTTTTCTAGCTGTAATCTGACATACTTGGCAAAGTAAAAAAATGCAAAACAAGTCACGCATATGTTGGCAGATGGCTGCTACATTGTTGATAAGAAAAAGCATTCACTTACACGTTATTTAAAAGTATGCTGTATGGATGAGTCATTTTTGTCACTTTCTATTAAAAAGAATAATGCAAGTGTGCTTGTAACAAGTATGCACTGACACATTCCTTTACTTAGGTGCAAGCTAAAATGTATGTACTGTTATAAATTTATGCTGTTATTTTTTTGCTTTGGAGTTAATACATTGCAGACGGAATAAGTGTTATTGCCTATTATTTGTATATTAATGGATTCTACATAAGGACTGTAGAAGTAATCAAATTTCCAATAAGGTACCTTACTTCTGCTCACATACATAGCTATTCTCATTCAGTGCTGCCCTCTATTTTCAATTTTTTTTCCGCATGCCACAAGCTTTTCACTCCCACATACCCCTCGATTCACATGGTTTAACTGATTCAAGCATGCAAATTGTTATGCGACAAACCTCCACCAATAGACACGCCCTCCACACATGCAACTCATGTGACTCCCTCTATGCTATTCTACCTAACTATCACTTCTCATCGTTCTTGTTTGAACGTTTTATTTAGTGCTCTTTTTGAATTTTCATATAATTTATTTTGTAGTTTCCTACTTATTTTACACAGTTGTTATTTGAACCTCATTTCTTCCTGGTATTATTTAATTTTCTACCCAGTCACAGAACTTAATCATTTTTCCATGCTTTTCTTTTTTTACCAACACAGTTGTGTTTGGTTTTCATTTGCTTTATAAATTCTGAAGTGCAAGTTACCATGTCAGAGGTTATACCTTCTACCAGCATATTTACTCAGGCTTCGGGTAGGGGGAACTCAACTTTGGAATTATCTGCAATTATTCATTGAGAGATTGATTGTTATTTAAGCCACCATTCTTCTCCTAATGTTGCCCAACTTCTTCCTGAAAAAGCCAAACCTGTTCGGGACAGCGAAACATTTGAGAGCCTTTTTCCTCTACCTGAATTTTCCATGTCTTCCCCAGTTCCTACTGTGGGTTCCAATAGGCCTAATACAACGTTTTTGGCGTGATTTCCCAAGGTATGTTCTGTTTTATCCCTTTCCTCAATTTTCTGTAATCTTCTACCTTCCTTGTTACATGATACTCCTTCTTTTCGATATTTTGTGTTTCCACCATCTCCTGATATTGGGGTTCATGTCAAGTATTTTGTATCTCAGTTACCTGATGGCACAGGCATGCCTTGCCCTCCACGGGCTTCGGATCAGTTTGCTTTAGCCTAACATCAGGCTGATTTTCCATTCCTTGATTCTCAGCAACTGGAATCCATTTTACCTGTTTGGGGGTTGGACCCTGAATGCCCTCTACTTTTGTCCCATGACCCAATTTTCTTGCTTTCATCTTAACTTCACATCTATCTTGCAGTAATTGTCCACCATACACTTCTTCTCAGAGGCAATCCACTGAGATCCTGAGAGTTTTGGGGGGAATAAATTTGCCCTAATTACATCCTTGTTGGCATGTTTGTTGACTTCGGCTCTTTCTTTATACATGTAGTTCCTCTGTTGTTGGGATTTTGGGGGAAGAGACAAGATTTTGTCCCACGTTCATTTGCCATTTCCTTATTATAGGGACTTATGCCTGGCCCCTTTTCTCCATCAATCTGTGTTTGGAGATCTTCCAGCGACTTTGGAATCCTGAGTGGAATCTGTGAGACAGCAGTCAACTCTTTCCTTGTTGGTTGATCATGTGTTTCACACAGAGCCTTTACCATCCCCTATTTCTGTTCCCTGTCCTAATCCTTCCCAACCCCTACATGTTCCTTCCACTAGGAGATTTTCATTCAACGCCAAGAGTCGTGCTGCCAACAGTATCAGTTACTACCCCGTGGGCTCTGGTCTGGTGGGGTCTCATTTATCCAAGTTTGCTCATCTATGGTGAGACTTTTCCAGAGATCTATGGGTCTTTCAAGTTTTATCCAAAGGTCTTGTCATCCATTTACTCTCCCCTCCTCTGTTGTCTCTGATACCTGTCTCCTTTCCATTGCCTCAGAATCCTACCACATGTCAGCACCTGTCTGAGGCAATACAGGATCTTCTCTCTCAGAATGCCATCGAACCTGTGGTTCACCCTTCTCCAGGGTTTTATTCCAGGCTGTTTGTTGCCCCCAAGAAAACCGGAGACTGGCAGCCTGTGATCGATCTGTCACACCTCAGTCGCTTCTTAGTGCTACCTCATTTTACCATGGAGTCATTTGTTAAGATAAAGATACAGCAAAATCAAGCTGAGGATCATCATATGGTAACAAATAGGTCTTTAGTCATATTGCAGTAAGAGTTACATCAGTAGGAGTATTCTTTTATTTGTTTAGTTTGGTGTCAGTTGTTTATATTTTATCAATAACAATTGTTAAAATAATTTTCAATGAAGCATCTCAGTGAACATTCTTGTAGATTGTAGAATTGATTTGACATATGGGATCAAATCCTGTAATTGTTCATACTGAAATTTATTTGCTTTTATGAGCAACCCAATAAAAATGAGGTGAGACATATTGCGTTCCTCACTGCTGTTTCATATTGAGTGAAGACTTTATCATCATGTCGAAGCATTTCACTGTTGTTTATCAAAACTTGCTATTCTGGTTAATTATCAAAGAATAATATTGATAAAAAATTTATTGTGGATCTTCATGAAAAAAAAAAATTATTTGTATAAAATTTGTTATTCTTTGTCTTCATCACTTATTCTGAATCATTGTAAAGGATATTGTTGATGGAAACTTGTTTTCATGATCATCAACAGAACATTGTTAGTGTAATACTTGTTGTTCAGGATTTTCATTAAAAAAAAAGGAGATTCTTTGTAGAAAATGTAATGTTCTGGATCATCATAAAAAAAATAGTTATTGGAAAGTATTTCTGTCAGGTGATTTGATTTAATGAAAATTACATTTATTCCATTGCTTTGGGTATATAGTTATCAAGAAGTGTGTGGATAAACAAATACCTGACTAACATATTCTATGTAGATAATAAACAGTTTGATTTTGCAGGTTTTTAACTGCTATACAAATAAGCTAAAACATATGTTTTGTTTTCTCCATGTTTTAGAACTCAGCTATGAAATGCAACACAGGATAGTGAGAAAATTCTACCCAGTTGTATTTACTGGTGTTTTAGTTTCTTTGGGAATTTTTTATTTGATAAAGAGTATAAGCAGGATATATGAAAAATGGATTAATGAGAGGTGAGTGTGCTCTTTAAATGTCTATGTTTTTTTATAAAGTTTCTGTGTTCACATTGCTCTTACAAAATACCATAAGACAGTTGTGCAAAAGGAATTTGACAAGCAGTTTGATACTTATGATCATATGTATTTAAGGATTTTGTTGATTTAATTATCTTTTTTTACCATATAATTTCTTAAATTTGCAGAAAGAAATGCATTTGACATTTTAATATTTCCTATAAATAAGAAATAACTTCTTGTTTATTTTCTTGGCTTTATGCTACAGATGCATCTTGTATGTTTGTAAGATACAAAATTTTAGTGCTTGGTAGCTTGGCTATTAATATATTTTTAATGCATAAAATGCTGCATTTTGGTGTTTCAAGGGAAATTTATTATTTATGCAGGAATAAAATCTGCTGTTATAATTTGTTCATACTTGTATATACGTTACTTTTATAGAGCAATTTATCAGAAAATTCTCTTTGAAATGTGACTTTGGTGATTTGAAGTAAAATGAGTATGAAGTTTCAATTAAACTTTCTTATAAATGCATGTTTTTCAGAAACAAATTACAACTAATAATACAAATTATGTTACCTTTTTGTTACACCAGTGTATTTAATTGGTAAATTAGATAAAGTACTTCCATTGTTTGACATGTTTTACTTTTACGTGAAACTTACTGTTAATCATAGAATTGTAGAATGAGTTGTTTTTTTATAGTTTTTTTTAAATATTTTCATATGTAATATTCTTTTTTTTTCAGGTATTTGATTGGTCACTACTTAACCAATTATGTAAGAGAGAATGATCATTCTAATCACCAAGAGAATCTGGAAAGTCAAGATACCTAAGAATGTGTTAGTTATAATTTTATTATTACTGTCATTAGAAAAATAAAAGATGAACTTTTGATAGCTTTTATAGACATAGATTAAAATACAGAAGTACTTGTGTATATCAGGGTCTTAGCTGGGGCCTTAATAATGTGTAACCATTCATATCAGGGTCTTACCATCCAGAGTAGAGGATCTTGACAGTCATTTGCTGAATTCCAGAAATCTGCATTCATATTGTTGCAGGCAATTTACAGGGGATCGAACACATGCATTATGTTATTTGTATGGCTTTTCTGCTTCAACGTATACCATAGTAAATGACAACAATCTGCAAGTTGTATAACATAAAAAAAATCATTTGTTTTTTTTACATCATTAATTTCAGTATTAATGTATGTACCACCTAGTGTAGTTATTGTAACTGATATTCAGAAAGTTTAATTGCAATTAAAATTGAACAATATAATATGATTAACAGTGAATTATCAAACAAACACAGGACAAAAGTCAAAAAGTTTCACACCTATACCCAGGTGTTTCTTTTTCTGTGCTATAGATAAATACTCTTTTTTTTCATAAATTAAATAGTGAACTTCAACATCACTTAAAAATAAAAGGGAAAAGGTGTGTAACTATTTGCGTGTGTGTATTTTTTGTGTATAGGGAGCTGTGGCACCCTGTATATAATTTACTGTGCTCTGTATACTAAGATGATTCAAGCTTTTAATGATATATTTTTTAAAGAGAATACTGTTAGAAGGTCACAATATTTCAAATGCTATATATCTTTCTAAAATTACCAAAGACAATACTACAAAGTTTCTTATTTAATATAAAGTCATTTCAAAAATTACAATTTTAGTTGTCTAGTACATGAATTTTTTACAAAAATTATAATCCTTAGACATGGGAATGATTTAGAAGTTTGAGATGTTGAATGGCACAAAATCCCAAAGTCTTGTGCATTTCAGCACTAAAACCAGTAGTTCAAATTAATGTACATATGTACTTAGTGATAATTTTATTTATAAATAACTGATAGATGTATTCAAAATCATTTAAATATGATGTATTGAACTTTCTGTATAATGAACAAAACATTTAAAATGAGCTTACTTTTAATTACCTTACAGTTAGGTAAAAATCAATAGTTATCTCCCTGGTTGAACATACATGTTTAAACTTTTGTATGTGTCTCCCTCTAGTGAGCAAAAATCAAACTTTTTATTTCACAGAATTGTATATTTTTATATTAGTGGGTATTCATTTGTAGGATGTTTAAGGTATAACCGTTAATCGAATCTCCAGTGGATGAAGCTGGGTTTTATAAGCAATGTTTGTCTCATGCCTACTTATTACTAGAGCCAGCCTTGGCCATTCGAGGCCCTTGGGAAGGACAAAGTGCAGGGTTTCTCATAGTATCCGACAATGAACCAATGTGACCGAAACTGTACGTAGATCCCCCATAACGAGAAGGTCCTTATGGCCGGCTGTGCTTATTATTATTAAATGCAATAAGGTGAAAACAAATTACACTCTGTTCATTTGGAAACTAGAATATGATTATATAAACTTACTGTATATGTTATTCTCTTAACAAAAGTTGAAACATTACTAAATTGACTAAGTTGTATTCAGTTTTTCGGATGTTGGCTATGTGATATAATATATCCGACACATATGGTGAGATTGTATTGAACGGATATGGAATGTAAATAAAGTCTATATTTCAGTGATCTGTAAGCCAGTCAGTTATATCATTTAAAAACTGGACACATTTTTAGCATTTTACTGTTTTGTAAGATGTAGTTAGTTTGGAAAATAAATCTGGTTAAAGAAAGTATACCATCGTAAGAAATATGTTTTGCATTTCTGGATATTTTCGGACTTTAGTTTAAAATTTAAAGTCAAGCTGGTGGAAACTGTGTTAACCGAAATATCGTTAAAAATTGGTTTCGAAAAAAAAAAGGAAAAGATTCACACTATTTGGATTTACTTTATTTGTGGAATAACTATTGTTGCTATGTACTTATAAATTGTATGACATTGTTACTCTTTACTTTACTTGTATGTAAATACTCACATTCAAAACAGCCTACGATTGGCCAGTTGTGATATCAAGTGACAATTAGAACAAATTAGTGAACAAATCAGGTTTGATGTTTGAATGTTAATTTTTTACATCTTACCTATAAATACCTATATCTATAGTATACAATGGATGTTCTTGTGTTATACTGTTGGGGATAAACGAAACATAATTTTGATTTAAATTATTTTTTCTGTTTTCTAGAAATAGAACCCTGAAAATACTGGAATGGTAGACAGAAAACCAGATAAAAATCGATAAGAACCGAGCTTCCACTGAAAAAATCCGGGAATTTTTCGGTAAAATTCGAAATAAACCGGACGTGCAGAACACCGTGTATTCAATCTTAAAAACGATTTAGTGCTTTTTTTTTGTGTGCACAACATATAATATTAAAAGCAAGTTAAGCACAGTATTAATACTTGATTAGAGCTTTCATATTACCAGGCATAAAAAAAAACAGTACTAACTATACGATCAAAGAGCGTGTTTTCAAATGTCTGGAGTCTGAAACCACCATTCAGTAATTAATAGTACTGTGTGTTTGACTTAACGTTGATTCACACATGTTGAAATGCTTGAATGATTTGTGTTTTCTGCTTAACGAAGCCATAAGAACGTCATGCTATGTTTACGGATGTGGCCCCCTCTTTGTCAGAAGCCTTGTTGGTAGATCTTGTGAAAAGGAAACATCGCTAATTAATATATATATATTTAGCCAACTTCTTTGTTTTGGACATTTCTGACCATAAAATCGACGTATGCAAGCGAATTGCAGTAATGGAACAATTTGAGCAGTTTTTCACTGTCTTTTATTTTTCAGCGTTTGACACTTGGGGCAGTCTGAAATGCTTAATGTGGAAAACGCTTAACATAGTTTAATGTGCTTCAGTTTCAAATATTGACATGTATTTTTTAAAGTAAGCATTTTAGACTGCCCCTATTTTCAATGTCAATATTATATCCTAACACTAAATAAACTTGCCCGATTACATCGATCAAGTTGCTATTTTTTTCAGCATCTGACATCTACCCTTTAAGTCTTTTCCGTCATCAAAGCTTTAGTTAGGCCTTGGATAGATATCTCAAATAATGTCAATATTATATCCTAACACTAAATAAACTTGCCCAGTTCTGCCAGTCAAGTTCTTGTTTTGTAAGTTCAGAAGTTGGAGACTACTTTTAAGATAAATGTAACATGCTTACTACCTTGTTCTCCGGAAAGATCTTTCAATTTTCACCCTTTTTTAAAGGAATTTCTTAGTAAAAGGCATGGTGTCCTATTGTGGAACTTGTACATAACTGCTATGCAGCATAAAAACAACGTTTAAAGAATGAAATTTTGCAATGAAAGTAATAAATAATGATTGGTTTCATTTTAAAGTTATAGAGTTTTCTGAGTGCAAGATAACACTGAACAATTGGATAACATGATAATGAAAAATTAATAGGTTGAAATTACGTAAAGCATTTTCAACCAGAACAGTTATTTATACGAAAGGTAGGCTAAACGGCTAAGTCTAAGACACCTGAGGTTCAGGCAGACATTTTTCCAGTGGGGGGCAAAGTAGTGTGAAATTGTGAAGTAAGTAATTGAACTTTGAATTAGATTTATATATTTTAAAGGTACAAGGTTGAAAAAACAGTTTATTTCAAAAGTCGTAGGAAATTTTTAGAAATTTTTGCTAGCTCTTAAACTTCTTTCTCTGATCCCTTGTATTTCTTTTCATCGTAATGACGAAAAAGCTGAATGCTAGTGGAGGTAGTTTTTGTTTGTTTTTTACTTTCCTTGGATCTTGTGTGTGTGTGTCTATATATCGTTTGTTTCAGAACACTTTCAGTTGGTCATATAAATCCATCGTGAAACAGGCATGTCTTTCTGTTATCTTGAGTACTCTACTTATATATTTATGGTGTTTTTAAGTGTATGACTGCTTTATGATTCACACTACTTGTTTGAGTGAGAGCAGGTGCGATTTGACTTGCATGTACTTAATGCACGTTTTCCACTATCGAAAATCACCTGCTTCAGAAAAACTTTTTCTTCAGACTCCTCAGCAAGAGCACTGCGCTTTATTATTAATTTTTTACTGATGTTTTGTTTTTAACACGCTTGTTCTTTTCATCCTTTACAGTTTCGGCCTAATTAATATTTAAAAAATTTTTGATGCAACGTCTGGGATTCTTATCCAATCACAGTTTAGATTTTTTTTTATTAAGTTTCTCTCAGGTTTGAGCATTTTACCGATTTCGATATTTTCCAGTTTTATTACAACCAGTCAGATAGCCATTCTACGAATTCTCGAAGACAGTTTTTGTTACTATAATCTTGCCATACGTCACTTCGGATAAGTATTTCAAGTCAGCTCCATTGAATAATAAACTAATGGATTGTACGCTTTCGCAAAATGGTCATAAAAACCATTTCCTTTTCTACTACAGTGACAATACTCGTGATGTGATAAATGTCTTCTTTATGTCTCGTTATCTTATCACTAACAACCTAAACGAAGGAATTAACAAAGAATTACGCTATTAAATGTGATGATAAATTCAGAAAGCAACTTGCATGTTGGGTGTTAAAAAATGTGATTTATAAAATAAGCGCGAAATAACTTGGCATATACTTGAAATAAATAGTCAACAGGTGTCTCGCTTTCTTAAAATTGATTGTGATTGGTTCACTTACTTAGTGAAGGCTACTGGGAAATGACTATGTATAAAACAATACTTTTAACACTGTCGTTATCCGTTATTCTTAGACACCAGTTTTTGACGTTAGTCTCAAAGGTTTTGGAAGGGACTAATTGTAGTTATCTAATCCATAAAGCTAGATCAGTAGTTCGCATACTTTTTTCACAGACGACACCCCCTGCTGCCACATTTAATATGTTTTGTAGATTTTTTTATGTTCTTAACCCTTAATTTATTTTCGTTTCGTGCGGTACACAGTTTGGAAACCACTGAGCAACATTGTTGATATTCTATGTTTTTATTCGATACAGTGTAATTATTGTGTCTATTAGATGTATCCAATTAAATTAATAAATATATAGCAATAAATTTTTGTATTCTCACTGTCTCACAAAGTTGTAAACTACAGGTATACGTTCGTGAGCATGGAAAAGTGTAGTGTCAGCTATTCCAAAAGAACTATTATCATACACAATGTTATAATTCAACATCTTGTCAGGATTTACTTCGATTCGGATATTTTGATTTGACACAAGATCTAGCATAATTCTTACGTAATTGTCAATAATAACTTTCTTGATAACACATACAAATTACACTGACTGACTACCTTACTTAATCCCTCCTTCACAACATTTAAACGATATAGGGTGTTGAATAGGTGTAACATAGATCAAACGTCTCCATATGTTTATACATAAACCAGTATGATAACACATACAAATACACTGACTGACTACCTTACTTAAATCCTTCCTTCACAACATTTAAACGATATCGGGTGTTGAATAGGTGTAACATAGATCAAACGTCTCCATATGTTTATACATAAACCAGTATGATAACACATACAAATAAACTGACTGACTACCTTACTTAAATCCCTCCTTCACAACATTTAAACGATATCGGGTGTTGAATAGGTGTAACATAGATCAAACGTCTCCATATGTTTATACATAAACCAGTAATGGGTCGACGTGACTTAGAGACTAAAGCATTGTACAATGACTTCGAGGGTTCGCGTTCAATGCCACAAAAATATCACGCTCCGCTGTTTGGGGCAGCAGCGAATGCGTTTAAAGAATTATGGTCAAATAATACTGTTCAATTAGTGTAACCCACGAGTAAACGGTGGGTGTTGTTGACTAGCTGCCTTCCATCTAGTGTAGCAGTTTAAAACTAGGGACAGCTAACTCAACAGTACATGTATAGCTTTGCACGATATCCCCCCCCCCAAAAAAAAATATCAGTAATGAATGCGAAGTATACACTCTAATAAATAAAGTTCCGCAACTAGTCAGCGGTAAGCATACAGACGACTAGAGGTAAGTCAACTATTCAACACCCATTGCCAACTCCTTGAAATGCTAATAAAAAGTGGCATTGACCTTCACATTATAACGCCCATACAGCTGAAAGGACGTGCATTTTTAGTGACGGGATACGAACTTGTGATCTGCATATTGCGAGCTAGGCCCCAGACGATGAGTACATTTTATTGAAACGTTTCTAGAGCTTGACCATGTCGGCTCTGTCTGCCGACTATGCATCTTGACAATTGTTCTATAGCATAGTTTCCACTGCAAAAGGCTCCCTCGTAAGGTTTACACGTCCAAAGCAACCACTTCTTTCTTGCTTGTGTTACGTCTCCGTTTGTTAATTGATTTTTCCGCAACTTCGTTCCGACGAAATTTTAACGACACAAGTCTTTACTTAATAAAACTGGTTTATTCTTTCCGAATATAACTTTACCGATACACTCAATTTCAACAATCGCGCTAAACAAACGCTATGACAACGAACGTCAATAATACTTCTGACTGCAGTTCAATTACTCACTATCTATACACACACATTACATTCCCCTCTTTTATATACCAGCCTACCCTATCTAGCAAATACTAGAGCATCCGCCAAGATACGG
>NW_013666694.1:60863-65711 GCF_000517525.1 Limulus polyphemus
CTGTAATTTCTCTTCTTGTTTCTTTTCTTTTTCCTCCAACAACTGCTGTAATTTCTCTTCTTGTTTATTTTGCTGTTGGAAGCTGCCACTGTTGCAGGTTTTCTTGCAACTGCTGTTGTCTCTCTTCCTGTTTCTTTTGCTGTTCTTGTATTGCTGCCATTAAGTCTGCTAAACTGTAGTTTGATTTGCCGCTTGTCGTTTCCATTTTCTTTTTATCCCACTTCTGACACCAATTTGTTACGTCTCCGTTTGTTAATTGATTTTTCCGTAACTTCGTTCCGACGAAATTTTAACGACACAAGTCTTTACTTAATAAAACTGGTTTATTCTTTCCGAATATAACTTTACCGATACATTCAACTTCAACAATCGCGCTAAACAAACGCTATAACAACGAACGTCAATAATACTTCTGATTGCAGTTCAATTACTCACTATCTATACACACACACATTGCATTCCCCTCTTTTATATACCAGCCTACCCTATCTAGCAAATACTAGAGCATTCACCAAGATACGGGATAGTTCTAGAAACAAGAGGGCGTAAGAATTGTCACGTGATCTCGATGATGCAACACTTGGTTTACATAATCCATCTAGTGGTTTCCCAATGGCTGTTTCAACTGTTAAATAGATCAGAAATTTATAGGCATTGCATCCAGTGACTTGACCAGCATGTTTTCTTATGGAATAGCATGGATACCCGTTTTATTCTCCAGCTTCTTGGGGTATGCGACAGTTTTTAGATATGTCATGGAAGCAGTTTGTGTACATGTGATTTTTTTCGCTTTTACAAATGGAGATCATTCTTGATTATGCTGAATAATGTTCTTCGAGTAGAGGATTTAACCCATAATCATTTGTTTTCTAATGCCATTAAGAGTAAATGTTATTACCGTCTTAGAAATTTTGAATCCGTGATTTGAACAAAGCATTATGATCTGGGTGTATTACCATTTTTAGTCGGAAAGAACTGTAACATATCCCTTCCAAAAGGATCATCATACTACCTACGTACGTTACGCCAAACGATGCACTGCCACCAGCTTATAGCGGCTGTGGTTGTCACGTGACTTGTTGATTTGCATATTTAAAATTGCTTTAATATAACTTACTCCACCCACCGTATTTTGTTTCTGAGTAGCATATACACACACACACACATATATATATATATTACATCCATAATATGTGTATTATGATTGTAATGCCATTTTGGTAATAAAAAATATACTGCAGTTGAACCTAATTAATACCAACTCGGTTACAATGAAAAACCGCTTAAAACGAACAATACTACGAAGTCCCTTTGAAACGCCTTTGACACCATTGTAAATACACATCGTTTAAAACAAAGTCACTTACTACGAAACCCGTTTACAGCAAACTCATTTTTGTAATAAAACAGTAGGCTTTTCACACGTACAGCGAACGTTTCTTTTATAACACAAGCTGAGAAAACTATAAAAAGTTTGGTTTGTTTTGAATTTTGCGCAAAGCTATACGAGGGCTATCTGCGCTAGCCGTCCCTAATTTAGCAGTGTAAGACTAGAGGGAAGGCAGCTAATCATTACCACCCACCGCCAGCTCTTGGTCTACTCTTTTACCAACAAATAGTGGGATTGACCGTAATTTTTTAACGCCCTCACGGCTGAAAGGGCGAGCATGTTTGGTGGGACGGGTATTCGAACCCGCGACCCTCAGATTGAGAGTCGAGCGCCCTAACCACCTGGTCATGCCAGGCCTACTACAAAAGGACCGACTATGTAGGTTAATTGATTCGCGTTGCAATGAGACGGCGCGGGACGTAAGCATTTAAACTATTAATATGACGAGTCAAAAGGAAATTCCCCATTAGGAAGCTATTGTTTTAACAACGGACGTTTTGCAGGTTTAGCATGATTAGTTATCGCAAAATTACGCCAGCATATTCATGAATAAAGTATGAAATAGTGGCGCTACGATCTTAGATAAATTGAAGCAGTTTCGTCAAAGAAACAGCACTTCATGCGTCATCTTCAAGATGTCAACAATTCGTGTACTTACTAAACGGCGTGCCCTATCGTTGGACTGCAAATCAAATGATCAAAGCCATCGAGTCCAGTATTCATCATGGTAACGTCTGTAGAAAATTCGACGTGAAACCCAGTACACTCTCTAAAATTTTGGAGAAAAATATCATGTTATGAAAATGTATGAAAACAACAAAATCGAACCCGGTTCTCAGTAGTAGACGATGTTGAACAAGCATTGTTAAAATGGTTTACCAACGCATGTTTGATTAATATTTCGATCAGCGGGCCCATTCTCTAAACAAAAGCTGGAGAACTGGAACAAAAATTAAATCACCCCGACTTCAAAGCCAATAGTGGTTGACTATTGTATCGACACGACATCACCATTAATTTGGTGTGGCGAGGCAGCTGGTATCAGCAATTATATGGTTGATGACTGGATGTCAATGCCTAAGAGTTTTTTTTTTTTTTTCGTTTCATGCCTGATAAGATCTTAACATTGAAAAATGAAGTCTATTCGGGAGGCAAGAAAAGCAAATAAAAAGCATCGTGATGTTGTGGGCAAATTTGAATGGATTAGAAAAGCTGACACCAGTCGTCATAGGAAAATCAAAGAAGCCGCGGTGTTTTTTTAAGAATGTGAATTCTCTAGCCGTCGATTATCATGCAAACAGAAAAGCATAGATGGATAATGATTTAATGAGCGATTGGATACATAAAGAATATAAGAACTTAGAACACCAGAAATGAAAAATTCTCATGTTTGTTAACAATTGTCTCCCGTCGAATACAATATCAAATCTACAGCCGATGGACCAGGACGTGAGCAGAAATTTCAAGAGCTTCTTCCGAAAATGGGTTGTACAGAAAATGCTGATGTCTCTCGATTCTGGAGGAAATCTATTAACAATCCACATCAAAGATGCAATCGATATGCTACATTCATCATGGCAGAAAGTTATGGAGTCGACCATTGTCACCTACTTCTGTACAGCGTCATTTGCCCATCTGCAAAATACCACTAGTCTCAGCATGGAAGGAGAGGTCGATGCCAGTGCTTAAAACAATAATTCCAGTAAAACTTCTGATGAGATTCCCGATGAAGAGGTCGGCAGGCTATGGGAAAACCTGGCTCGACGTCTCGAGTTGCCTAAGATGTCATTTTTGGACCTTATGGGTGTAGACAATGAAACTGAAGTTTGCGAGTCATCATCTGATGATAACGTTATTGCTTACATACTGAAACAACAAAACGACGAGCCAGATGAAGACTCTCCATTATTCCCTGTCATTGCTGAAGAAGTGCCTTCAACGTCACAAGCCATGGATTGCCTACTAAAACTATGCAGTTACCTCCAGTCTCATGAAAATGTTCAAACAACTATTTTGACGCCACTCTCACAGACTGAAGACGTGATGTTTTCAACACTGTGTTCAGGTCACAATCAAACCAAGATTACGGACTTTATTAAGTAAGATTTTGCCTTTTCAAGTAGAGTGACATAATTCTGTCTCGACATATTAATGATGAAAATAATCTCCTCTTTAGTTGGAAATAAAAAATATTGAGGACTTAACTTTTGTGTTACATGTATTTTTGCACGATGTTTAATGTGTGAAAAAAATACGCAAAACAACATTTCATTTTGGGGCATTGTAATTATGGAAGTCTTATTCGTTTTTCGCGAAAGCACCTTCTAGTGGCCAATCGGTTATAACGAACGCTTGTTATAACGAATTATTTTGCTGGGTCCCTTGGTTTATGTTATGACAAGGTTCAACTGTAATTATTATTAAAAGTTTTATATTTCTCGTGCATTTTAATGGACGTGACCCAAGGATAAAATAACCACTTTGCCTAAGAATTTGAGTAAGGGAATAATACACTTCATCACTGCTGCCATCTGGCCTTTTTTTGTCTTGGTTGTTGTATAATTACTTCGGTGATACGCTAATCACATCCAGGACAAAAATGCAATAGTTTTTTATTTGTTTTTTGGGTATGATTTGCAAATTAATATCAAGTGAGTATTGTATAAGACTAGACAAGTTATATTAACCAACAAGGAAACGGAATGGGCTTTTCAATTTAACACCAACTGTATACATTTAGCTCTTAGTTTTAAACATGAAAACCTTCCATACAAAATAATTGAATCCTTCTCAGTTACTTTTTAATCTCAGACGTAATTATTTTTCAAACTCCAACAACGAAAACTTTTTCAGTGAACTTCAATCATTCATGAGGATTTTCTTCTTGTGATGTAGAAGAGATCGATGTTTGATCTCGTGGCCATTTTGGTTTCTCGTTGCAATGATGTATTGTTAAATGTTTTGTTTTTATTAGAACAAGTTAATATTTGTTTTACCTTACTTTTTGTTTGAGCTTATATTTCCATTATTTCTTTCAATTGGAATGTAAAGCATTGTAAGTGTGAAACTGAATGGTTGACATTCTTCATTTCACCTCTGATCCGAAACTACTCAACTTCTTGCACGTTTTACATTATTAATATTTTATCTAAGAGGTATACTCAAAACTATCTAGCTTTTGATATCATAATTTTTGCTCTGCTGGTGTACACAAAAATATTTAACTTCTGACACCTGCTCGACGCCTTAATCCTTTCTCTGATTTCTAACTCCATGTTCATTGATGTAATATATTTAAAGAAACTGCTTTACAGTGGTAATATTTTTGGTTAACATCTTTATTTTACTTATTTGATATTAAGATAATTTTTTCTTTACTTAGCGTAGTGCCCACCAGTGGCACAGCGGTATGTCTGCGGACTTACAACGCTAGAAACCGGGTTTCGATACCCGTGGTG
>NW_013666694.1:65721-80588 GCF_000517525.1 Limulus polyphemus
TACCCGTGGTGGGCAGAGCACAGATAGCCCGTTGTGTAGCTTTGTGCTTAATTTCAAACAAACAAACAAAAGTTAGCGTAGTGCTACAACTTACTAATGTTGTATTGAATACATTTAGATTTAGAGGCTTGAAGCATGTGATAAGAGTTAAACTGTGTTATTCAAAAGTAACTTCCATTAGTCCCCCTAGTGGGTCAGCGGGACATGTACTTAACATCTACCAGATGTCTCTTCTTCTACCTCATATCTTAAGTAATTACAGTTTTCACTAACAGTTGTTACTTTTTTTGCATAATTGATCTGTGATATTAGCTTTACTGCCCACTTTTACTTTTCCTACTTGTTTGTTCAGTTTGGTCTTTCCTACACTGACTGAATATTATTACTTTCTTAACCTCATCATTTATATATCGAAAGCTTCTTACAACTTGGATTCTCCTCCTGGTTGAAGAGAGGACGCAATCCTCTGTTAGCCAGCCAGTTTCCTTACCAGGACTAGCGTAAAATAACATAAAAAAGGGGTAGTGAAAAGTTTACAGACTTGACGTTAAGATCCGAGAGTCGATTCTCCGTGGTGGACAGAGCACAAATAATAAAATTTATAGCTGGGCTTTAAAAATAAATAAAAATAATACTTTTAGTTTCGCCCCCAATGGCTCAGCGGCAAGTCCGAAGGCTTATAACACTAAAAACTGGGTTCCGATAGACGTGATGAGCACAGCACAGATAACCCATTGTGTAGCTCTGCGCTTAACAACAAACAAATAAAGCTTTTAGTTTCTGGGTATTCTTTAACATTTAAAAAATTTTTCGTAAAATAAGTATACCTCTCTTCCTTGTGAACGCGGGATCTCATTATTCTTAATGTTTATTCCCGATTCTTGATAATACGACTAGTTAGAAATTACTTGTTCTATCTAAGTTGAAGAGGAGCCTAGTTTAGACTTTAGAGGACATAAACTTGAGCGAGATCTTAAATTTATTGTATTATTTGAGTTTCTTCTAAACACTCATCACTTTTAAAGGTTACTTTAATTAAAAAATATAACATACAGTTAATCTTTGTTTAATTAACAAATGTGATAAATCACAGTTGAAGTTATGCAAGAAATATCTATGCTCTCCTCACCATAGTTAACTCAGGTTAACATAGGTCGTAAATATAAGTCCTCCGATGGGACAATGGTAAGTTGACGTAGGTACAACGCTAAAAAATCCGGGGTTCGATTTGCCGAGGTGGACACATCAGATAGCCCAATGTGACTTTGCTCTAAGACAAACAACCAACCAACAACCATAAATATAAAGTTATTACGTAACCAAGCGATAAATATAAATATTTGTTTATTTGTAATTAATTAAGCACAAAGCTACACAGTGGGCTATCTGTGCTCTGCCCACCACAGGTTTTGAAAACCGGTTTCTGGCGTTGTAAGTCCGCGGACATACCACTGTGCCCCTAGGGAGCAAATATAAAGTTATTATGTAACTAAGCAACCAACGAAGAAACATAAAATTATTATGTAACTAAGCAACTAACCAACAAACATAAAGTTATTATGTAATCAAGTACAGTTAAAGTTTTGTATTCAGAAATTATCAATAAACATACAGCATGCCTTCTTGGTCTTTGTACTAACAGAAAGACTAGAAGAAATGACTTTAACAAGTTTGGCTTAAAATGTCCTTAACAGCAAGTTACCCAACTAATCCTTATGGGGTTTTGTTTCTGTAGTATTAATTTAAGTATTTAACTGTGTTCATTCTGTTTGTCATACCAGATTGTTTTGATTGATGCACACGTTATTTTTAAACTATTTTGGCTCTGATTTATATGGTTAAATTTCTTTTGATCAGAGGTTCTGAAAAGTGTAAACATTTGCAAAATCTTGTGGCGAAATGAAAATAACAAAGTACTGACTGAAATTCATTTAATGTATTCGAGAAGTTACTGAAGTGGTAAAAGGTCCAACACTAATGAATTTATCCAGCAGATCGTTAATAAGTTATTGTTTCAAAAACTAGAAGAGAGAAACAGCTACTCGAAAAGCGGTTACTGTGAAGAATTTTCACTACTTGTCAGTTTATTATACTAACCTCTTTGTGTCTTACAATATTAAGGTATAAATAACAATAATTTAAATGTTCCCTGTAACTATCTCATGATTAAGTTTGTTTTTTAAAGTGGTGTCATTTTAAAAGTTTTCAAGTAGATGAAGATTGCTAAAATGAATAAGGTTAATAACGGAGAAATTTTGGATTATATTGGAATAATCTTCTCTAACGAAATCATCTAATGACAAAAAAAAAGCATTTGCTCGAACTAGAAAGGTTAAAGTATAAGCAGCTTCAAAAGAGAAGATAGTGGTAATTTTATACTGATTAGGTATAGAGTTGAAAAAGGGGTGGAAAAGAAGTTTTCATTATGAACGGCGTGTTATTCGCATAAGGCTAAACGGCCAGGTCAAAAGCTCTTTGGCCCGGCATGGCCAGGTGGTTGGGACGCTCGACTCTCAATCTGAGGGTCGCGGGTTCGAATCTCTGTCCCACCAAACATGCTCGCTCTTTCAGCCGGGGGGGGGGGGAGCGTTATAACGGTCAATCCCACTATTCGTTGGTAAAAGAGTAGCCCAAAAGTTGGCGATTGGTGGTGATGACTAGCTGCCTTCCCTCTAGTCTTACACTGCTAAATTAGCGACGGCTAGTGCAGATAGCCCTCGTGTAGGTTTGCGCGAAATTAAAAACAAACCAAATTAAAAGCCCTTTTGAACTACTGACAGGGGGAAGACAACTCACAAGCATCACCCGCTGTCTCAAGGGCTTTGTCTGGCTATTTGAACTAAATAACGTGGTTATCTGCCACTTTTATTAAGTGCCACAGCTGACAGTGGGTGCTCAGTGGCATTAGTTTCGGACCTTGGACTTTATGATCCGTAACAAGGCATCTAAACTATTAGGTCACCCCGTAAAAGGAAGAAGATTAGTACGACAGAATAAGTCAATAAAATACCAATATATGAACATTGGCAGTGATTAGTGAGTTTCGTATCTCTGACTTAAAAAAAAAAACAACAACTAAGTAATATCGCGTTTTGGAACACTTTCATTAACCTCCCCCCCCCCCCACAAAAAACTTATATCACGTATAATAGTTAAACAAACCGACTAAAAGTCACGTTAGTGTAGCCTATGTAATGTGCAAAGTTTAGTATACTCTAATCCCTTATACTTCATAGTGATGGCACACGACGAGACACACATTCGGCATGTAATGGTGTTTGAAAACAAGAAGGTAAACAACGCCTCTGCAGCCACAAAGAATATCAAAGAAGTTTATGGAAATATTTTGAATGTTCGGAAGTGTCAACGGTGGTTCAGCAAATTTCGTTCAGGTTACTTTAGCCTTAAAAACTGTGATGGCAGGGGCCGACATGTTGGTATTGATAATGATGCTCTGAAAAACGCTTGTTGAGTCTAACCCAAGGCAACACACTCGTGAAATGGCCCTGAAATTGCATGTCTCTCATGAAACAATATGTAAACACCTAAGGAATACGGGAAAACTCCATAAAGAAGGTGTCTGTGTGCCTCACGAACTCTCCGATGATCATCATTTCCAACGTGTGAACGTTGCTTCATCTCTTCTGGTAATGGCCAGGTGGTTGGGACGCTCGACTCTCAATCTAAGGGTCGCGGGTTCGAATCTCTGTCCCACCAAACCAATTGTTACCAGTGGTGAAAAATGGATAATCTATGCGAATATTAAACACCTAAAACAATGGCTCAGTCCTAGATAAAAACCACTTCCGACCCCAAAACCTAGACTCCATCTGCAGAAAGTGATGCTTTGCGTTTGGTGGGACATCAAAGGAGTAATTCATTTCAAGCTCCTCAATCCACAGCAAACTGTCAATGCAGAGATCTATTGTCAGCAACTGGAACATTTAAATTAAGCCCTTCATCAGAAATGCCCTACACTCGTCAATTGGAAAGGTGTTCTTCTTCTCCACGACAAGTACATCCACACATCGCACGTTTAACGCAACACAAGATTATGGAGTTGGGTTGGGAACTTTTCCCTCACCCACCATATTCTCCAGATATGGTACCATCAGCTTATCATGTTTTTCATTCGCTGCAACACCATCTTAATGGGAAAATGTATGCAAATGTGGAAGGTGTTAAAGAGAACATCGAAATGATTTTTACTTCAAAGCCAAAGCCAATCAGGGCATTAACAACCTGATTGTAAGATGGAAAAGCATGATCGAGAAGAATGGGGACTATTTCATTTAATAAATGTTTTGTTTTGATATATAAGTTGTTCGGGTTTTTTCACCTAAGAAAAGGTGACATTAATTTCTTGACGACCTAATACAAAGTAAAATATTGATTAAAATTCGTATATAGTTTGACGTCCATGTTAATTGCGTAATATTACGAATTTCGATAGCACTTTCAGTGGTTGATAAGAAATATTCCATGGTTTTATTTTACCTTATAGTACTACGATGGAGTTCTGAACTAGTAACTTAACAGGAGCGTAGGAGCTGGCTGCGGGGGATCGAGGGCACGTGTTCCCAACAATTTCTAAATAGGCTGTGTAAAACATATAATTAAACATTATTATTAATGTGTCGGTATTTTAAAGTCAAAAATATATTATAGATGGTAGCATTACACTTCACTGGTCTAAACACATCTATATAAATAATATGCTTGCGTTTGTCTGTCCGGAACTTTTCTTGCAAATTTATTGATTAAATGCTACAAATCTCCTATCGTTAGAAAGGCCTTTGTCTGAGAAGTCCGGACTGCATATTGGTTTTTCCATTTAAAATCACTTTACATTTTCCCCCCTAGTCAAACTTGTTAATGCAATGAGTGTGGTACACGATGGCATAATGTCGTTGTCATCACGCAACGACTGGCTTCGATTTCACAAACAACACTTAACCTGCGTGTAATTTCCTAACAAAAAAAAACAGACGAACATTACATTAAATATAATTTATATGGGCTTTCTCGACTTATTTAGGTCTGAAATACGCGTGCGAAGTTCATTCAAAACCATATGCTTATCACTTTGTGAACACGCGTTCAGATGTTTCTGCATATCCAGCTAAGTTTGCCTTCATTGCAACTTTATATTTACTTTACTTTGAAATAATTTAGCTTCGGTTCGTTTCATAGACTGTTATAAACATCTTTTAGCTATTTTTGTCTTTACTACAGGCTTTATTTTTCGTTTTTGTGGGTTTCTTTGTTTCAACTCGTAAAACTGTCATACACTGAACATTCATAACTGTTTCATACTCTGTAAACTATTATAAATACTATTACTTTACTTTATTGTTCACTTTCCATGTAGTTTTATTACATAAAGTTGCGTAGAGGTAGTCTTATTAAATAAAGCTACGTAGAGGTAGTTTTATTAAATAAAGTTACATTTACGTGAGTTTATTTGTCTGGCCGCGTAACATCTTTTCAAATAGACCAGAATTTATCGATCTAACACATAATGCCTGCAAGAAAGCGTAGCTTAAATGGTGTGCGTGAAAATTATATAATAAGGAAAATTCAAGCGAAGGGCATGAAAACTACTATAAACGTTTTGCGGGTCGCGGCTAGTATAATGATATACATTAAATTTCATCCTACTGAAATTAGATATTGATAATTTGTGTTCATTTATAAGGCCAAGCTATTATTGACTGTGTTATGAATTAAAAATAATGTGTGTGTTTTTTTACAAGAATTGTCATTTGAAAAATTGTAAAAAACTCCTCGGAGGTTATCTGTAAAATGTATTCTAATCTTATAGCAAATACAGATAATAGTATCTTAAACTAATCACTTATATATATGTATTCTAAGTGCTTCAATTTATTTATATATTATAATAATCGCTTAAATGTATTTAATTTTTTATTTGCCAATAGGTAAAGTATAATCTATGTGTTATCTTCTTGGTTGCATTTAAATATGATATGATGATTATAATTGATGGTGCTTTGACAATATAACTGAAAAATGTTATAATGTTATGAACTGGGGATTTTTTTGGTGCCTTCCAATGCAATAAAATAAAATACTCCTACCACCCTGCATAAAGAAGGTAAAATATTTTTTTTGCTTTTTCTTTCCAAATATATAATGAGTATCGCTACACATGTCCGTCATGTCTGTATAGTATCTTGTCTGTTCAACAGATTTCTAAATAGGCCAGTCAAACCGATGACATATAATTGTGTTTTATCGGTATAAAAAATTAACAGATAAAATATTTCTTTGCTTACCAAATATTACTAAATACAATTATGACATTACTCAGCATAATCCTTGCATATTTTTTTTTTGTCTCTCAGTCTAAATAACAGTGAATTTCACACTAAGACATCTACTCAGAGAATTGGAATGTTGATTTGGAGTATACATTTTCTTTCCCTTTAAATATGCAAGGAATGTAGAACACATTTAAGGAAACACTATCTTTCTTTCAACTATTAACTTATGTAGATAGTTTTCTAAATTTCTTCAGAATAAAACAATTCTAAGCACTTAAAAATTGATTCTATTATTAGCATAATATTGAGATTTTGTGTGGTTGGAAGATATTTTTCTTTGGTCAGTTATTACCAGATAGTTGGCATTGGATAAATTTTTTTACGGTGTAGTTACATATTTTGTAAAGATTAAAACGGATAGCACATTACGTTTTGAACGGTAGAAGTTATGGAGAACATGCTAAAAGTGATATAAGGAAAAGCTTTTAAAACTCCACTCTAACTATAGGTTTATTTGTTGTTGTTAGGTGCAAGACTACACAGTTGACTATCTGAAAACCAGGTTTTTAGCGTTATAAGCCTTCAAACTTACCGCTGTAAGACTCCAATTGTAGGTAACTGTGTAATGATAATCAATATATAAATATATATATATTGTCAATGTACATATACATAAAACTAATTAGTAGTGTTCATGCATTCGTAAGTAATAATTAAAATATGTACCTAACAGAGTCAAAAACCTCTAGAAAATTATTATTGTTAAACAAATATGGATGAAATCATCAAGCTAGACCCACCAAGCATAACAATCATTGTTAAGATAGTTTGAGCTTATTAAAGTTATAGCTCTATAAATCTACTATGCATCTTATTGCCAATCCCCCCAGTGGCACAGCGGAACGTCTGCGGACTTACAACGCTAGAAACCGGTTTTGATACCCGTAGTGGACAGAGCACAGATAGCCCATTGTCTAGCTTTGTGCTTAATTCCAAACAAACTTATTGCCTAAAGTTTTTTTTTTTTAATAATCTTGTTCAATGCTGTCAGAGGAAGACGAAACAATTACTTGTTTAGATGCCATCTTATTTTGTAAATTCATAATGCGTACCTTATCATCAGGTTGTTTTAATATATCTTTTTTCTATATTTTCAAAGAAAGACGATGTCGACGTTTTCAATGTATATAGCTAAATAATGGATTATCTGTACTCTTTCCACCGCGGAGAAAAGAGACTCGGATTTTTTGTTGCAAGTCCGTAAATTTCCTGCTTTTCCACCGCGAAACAGAGGAAAACGATTGGTTTGGTTTGTTATCAATTTCGCACAAAGCTACACGAGGGCTATCTGCACTAGCCGTCCCTAATTTAGCAGTGTAAGATTAGAGGGAAGGCAGCTAGTCATCACCACCCACCGCCAACTCTTGGACTACTCTTTTACCAATGACTAGTGGGATTGACCGTCACATTATAACGCCCACCCGGCTGAAAGGGCGAGCATGTTTGGTGTGACAAGGATTCGAACCCGCGATCCGCAGGTTGCGAGTCGAGCTTCCTAACCACCTGGCCATGACGGGCCGAAGAAGACGAAAGAACTTCTTGTTTAGACGCTATATTAATTTACCAGCCGTCCTTACCCGGTGTTGCTCGGGTATTACCTGAACAGGGGACGATGTTTAGTTATTTTAAAATTGAAAAGATCAAAATTTCGTTTTTCATGTAACAATACATGTCAAATGATTATATTTTATATGAGATAAATGGCTTAAAAATGTAAAAAAAATAAAAAATAAATGAAATCATAGATTTATTGTATAGTTCTTCTCCCCCCTCCATTAGAATAATATATTTCTCTATTTCTTCGCCAACGAAGGTCTCGTGTTCTTGATGGTTCTTGCGAACGGCGCTCTACATGGCGGATGACGTCACCGTCTTGACTTGACGATGAGCAGCTTGTCTTTTTCGTTGGCTGTTAAGGCGTATTTCCCTATCTTGTGGAGTATCACTTTGTAGCTTTTGTTGTATACGTTTTGCTGCTTGTAATTGGCAATCAGAATTGCTTTTTCTTTTTCTCGACATTTTACTCTGAGGTATATAATCAGTGTCAGAAATGCTTATCATACGTAACTCCTCTCTTGTCTCCCAAAATAAAGTGAATAAAAACCAATCTATTTTTGTAGAATTTGCGGGTTCAACTTGTCTATTCTATAAAAAGAGTTAGTCTTATTTGTTAGTAGACATGACAGTTTTTTATGGATTTTTATTCTGACCCCACAATGGCAGCACACCTTTCTATAAATTACACATACATTTTTCTGACGTCACTATCTCTTAAATAAGACCCAAAATCACGTTCCTTTTTTTTGTGGTAAAAATTCTATGACAAAGTTTTTCATTTTGACGTCACAGATATCAAACCTGAGAGTGCTGATTCTATATCTTTATATGCCTAGTATTATAGGGGCTGAAAGGTGTGAAAAAACAGACACACACTTGGCTTTATATATTAAATAATGACTTACGGCAAAAAAAACCAAAAAAAAAACCTGTAGTACACACTGTGTGTTATTAACAGACGTAGTAGTTTATATATTTTACACCTTTTGTATCTCGGACTGTGGTTATCCAAACTATCATATATTTTCAGTAGATGTGCTCTACTAGATTCTTACTTCACCTACCAGATTTCAAAGCAATCCAATAAGAAATACCTGAGATATAACATCTCGAATTTGGATTGAGTTTCTTCCTTTTTCTTCTTCTTCTTAGCACCAAAAGTACAGAAAATTTATTTGATAGAAAAACATACTTAACTTTTATGGATTTTAGTCTATTTAGTACACTGGTAGATCTTTACAACTTATAATTAAGAGTCTCAATATATGCCACATGTGCAAAGTTATTCAACAAAAACTGCTCAACTTTAATGAATTTTTTTTTACACGCATACGCAAAAAGTCATGTGAGCGATTGGGCTAATATTTTTACTGCAGCTTCACCTAAAAGTAAAAGTAGACAGTTTTTATTCATATGGGTTGAAGACGGCTGATTTAGAGCAGCAAAACTATAAGGTAAAAGAAGGTGAAAGGACGTGCAGATACATAAGTATTGGTTAGGTCAAACAAACTAGATTAGCAGTTTCTACCTCAAGTTTTCAAAAGGATCATACTGGTGGACAGTTATTATTGACTATTCATTGCCAACTTTCCAGCACAAATTTACTAAATTTTATGAAATTATCCAAATTAAAGAGTGTTTATCGTCACGTGATATTAGCTTAAGCAATTGCATAAATAATGATTGTCAAGTTTTGTATGGGTTAGGATTCTTCTACAGTAGGTGTCTATAACTTGTTGGCGATAAATTTGGACAGTAATGGACAGCACACAATCCACTTGTTTTAAAACAATATATATATTCAAAACAAGTCAAACGTATGTACAAAAGTACTTTACACTATAGGAAATCGCAGTTTTATCTAAAATTCTAAATAATCCGCTTTCTTGTCAAAAGTCCACAAAGGCTGATTCAGTTACTTTAGATCCCAATTGACACGACAAATTATTTTTACTATCTCTGTTGTTACAATACAGCAGCGAAACACACTATAAAAATCACTCGTTAAGGCTAATCACTCAAACACTGGCTAACTTCACATTTTCTTTCACTAACTAATTTTTTTCTAACTTAACTTTACTTAACTTGTACTCACTTGTCGCCTATATTTATATATTTTCCATCTGAAGCCTAGAACTTTCAACAAACTAGAAGACGCTATGATGTAACAATACTCACATGGCGAGAAAGAGGGTTCGAGAAAGATGACGTCAACAATACTACGACAATTAAACTACACACACACAACGTATGACTCTTACCGAGTTAAGTAACGAAATTTGTCACAACTGTCGCTTTTAAAATAAATACTTTTAACACTCTTGTTATGAAAACTAAATAATCATTAAATGTCTAATCACTAAATAAACTAAATAATAACTCTTACACTAAACAGTATTGTATATCCAACAATACTGCTTGATACGGCTGTACCGATTGCATGGGGGTGATGACAAGAAACTGTTAACGCTGTTTTAGGGAGGAAAACTACTACCATGTATTTTAAAAAATCTGGGTGGTTCTGTAAAGTAAAGATCTGTTCCGAATAATAGGATTGCGATCCTAAAGGTAACTTTAGTTACTATCGAGTGACACTTTCTTACTTTCTGTGGTTTGTTGATGTGTATTGACGAAAAGTCATGATATCTAATCAAAAACACCTTAGGCGTGAAAAAAAAAAGGTGCAGCGTCCGATTTAAAGAAATGAAATCAAAATTGGCTAGGACAAATTTTTTTGCTCAACTATGGGCACGATGGTGTGTAAAATAAAATATACGGCCTGATTAACTAATGAATGAATATTTGTTGTAAAATTATTATCAATGCTAGAAGTTTAGCTACCAGTTTGGTCGCCAATTTTGATTCTATTTCTTTAAATCGCACGCTGAATCCTTTTTTGGCCGCACCTTTTTTCACACCTAAGGTGCTTTTGATTATATATGTTTATACTGCGTATCTTATCATCAGGAGTTTTTTAACACATCTTGTTTTACTTTGCCAGAGGAAGACAAAACAACTACTTGTTTAGACTCCATCTAATTTCAAATGTATTTCGTTCTAAGTGCTGAAGAGATCGTGAATAATTATTATTATTCTATATATCACCCAACTTTAATATACAGGAAATACCCATAAATAATTCCACCAGAAAAGTTTTATATATATTGTTGCTTCATTTTTTTTACTGCAGCTTAAAATAAAGCACTTAAAACTGTTGGACCTTGGTGCCAGAGGATTGGAAGTTGGATAATGTTACTCCTCTTTTCAAGGGAGGTGATAAAAATTGTCCCAGTAATTATAAGTCTATTAGTTTTACATCAGTTGTGGAAAACGTTTTGGAAACTCTGAGAAAAGATGCTTTGCAAAGTCATTTAACAAAGTTTAGAATTTTAGTCGATAATCAACATGGTTTCACTAAGGGAAAACTTTACAAAATGATCTAGACAAATTAGTGAGTTGGGTGAATAAATAGCAGATGGGTTTTAAGTATAATAAATGCAAGATAATGCATCTGATTTATTATAATGTGAATTATAACTACAATTTGGATGGAAATAACTTTGACAGTGTTATGAAAGAAAGGGATCTTGGTATAGTGGTTGATCAGTCTGTAAGCCATCCAAGCAGTGTGCTGTCGCTAGTGGTAGGTTAAATAGGATTTTAAGTTGTATCTACAATATAAGTTTAAAGAGTTTATAACTTCATTGTATACCCAATAGTTAGGCCACATTTTGAGTATTGTATTCAGTCTTGGGCTCCTTACCTTCGGAAGGACATTGAATTTTGGAAAAGGTTCAAAGGAGGGCTACTAGAATGGTGCCTGGGATGGTGGGGTTGTCATATGAGGAGAGGTTAATATGTCTGAAATTGTTTTTTCTTGAAGAAAAAAAAAGAAGAGTTAGATAAAATCTGATTGAGGTGTTTAAGATTGTTAAGGAAATTGATAGAGTTGATGCACCATCTTTTTTCATTCTTAATGGCAAGAATCGTAGGATTAGGGGACACAAATATACATTTTGGCAGGATAGGAGTCATCTTCAGCTAAGACAGTTATATTTTTTTAACAGGATGGTTGGCATTTGGAATAGGTTGCCTTCAGATGTTGTGGAGATAGTAAATTTAACAGAGTTTAAGAGAAAACATGATAAATATGTGAATTATAAGAGCTGGCTTTGAGGGTTTTTATAGTTTTAGTTTAGTTTAGAGGATGGGACAGCCTAGATGGACCAATAGGTTCTTTATTTTCCCTAAACATTGTGTTATGTTATGATGACGAAACCATAAGTTAAGTTTAGTGTCTTCAAGTTAAAGAAGGTAAGTCAATTTGTCAAACGAAGATAAAGACAGAAAAGAATTGGTTAGTATTAGACGTTTGACAGAAAAAAAAAGTGCTTTGATGAAAGAAAATAATGATAGAAAAACATAGAAAAAAAAGAGACATAACAATCAAAAAAGAATTAAGAACAAAAATAAATATGATGAAGACAGACTCAACCAAGTTATTAAAAATGTACATGGATATTATAGTAACAACACCGAAGAAGTACAAAAGGACATTATACTGTGCAGAAAGGTTGTGATGACAAAATCAAAGTACAAAAATAAATCAATAATCTTGAAAAGAACATCAAATCGTTATATCGATTTGCAAACCAAATGTTAGCTTGTAGATGTAGAATTGCTAAAACTCGCCAACAAACTGTAGGCAGACATAAGTTCAAAACAAGATGTTTCTATGTTCTTTACAATATTATTGAGCAAGAAATGACAGTCATTAAAGTAGACTTGAAACTTTCAATTAACTTTGAGATGTGTATTTTTAATGGATACCTAAATCTTGTTCTTTACTAATCAATTACTGTGTATCGAATCATTTACTTTCGAGAGCCTCATGTATTCACCAACAATGGGTTTTTCTGTTAAGCGCAAAGCTATTCAATGAGCTATTTGTGTTACGCCTATCACGAGTATCGAAACCCGATTAAAAATTAAAAATCAAAATATTTACATTGAAAAGGGTGATATACATTTTCTTCAACTTTACGAGAGAAGCAAAAGATAAAATTTATTTGCTTGAAACTTTTTTCTTAATCACAACAAATTTGAAAATCCCCCAAAGTTCACTAAGATAACTAATTTTTATCATGCAGTTTTGCAGGAGAATTATAATAGCCACTTCGTAAAACTCCATATAAGTAGATCTTTGAAAAATAAAAATAAATCTTTTTTTTTTTTCAGAGGCAAAAGGGGCGATATTTGTTGACTTTTCCGCAAATGTTCGAGGGCTATCTGTGCTAGCCGTCCCTAATTTAGCAATGTAAGACTAGAGAGAAGGCAGCTAGTCATCACCACCCACCGCCAACTCTTGGGCTACTCTTTTACCAACGAATAGTGGGATTGACCGTCACATTATAACGCCCTCACGGCTGAAAGGGCGGGCATGTTTGGTGGGACGAGGATTCGAACCCGCGACCATCAGATTGCGAGTCGAGTGCCCTAACCACCTGGCCATGCCGGGCCCCGCAAATGTTCGAGGGCTATCTATGCTAGCCGTCCCTAATTTCGAAGTGGTAGACTAGAGAAAAGGGAGCTAGTCAACCCACCGCCAACATTTGGGATATTCATTACCAATGAATAGCGCGATTGATCATAATATTATAACGCTTCAACAGCTGAAAGGCAAAGCATGTTCGGTGACAGGTTTCAATCCCGCAAACCCGCAGTTTGCTAGTTGAGCATCATAACTACCAACGGTGAAATTGTGCGTTTATCAAAGATTGTCATATATATATTCTATGTTTATTAGTATCATATATATTAAGGTATGAAAGAACATACACCAAAACATGAATACGTATGTATTTTGTCATACTCATGAGAAGCAGGATCACGTATTAACCATGATTGTTCAGAAAAAGATAATTTATGATCTGTCTTTAGATAGAGAACACCGTATGCTGGATTTCGTAAGTTATGATTATTTAATCAGTAAGTGACTAATTCCTGATTTTTAACGGCACGTAAAATCGGTTTGGAAACATTTTGTCTTATTTGTATGATGTTTTGAAATGTCTTTTATTCACCACAGTGATCTAATATTTATAAATGATTTCATGAATATGTAGCATTAATGCTATCTATTCTTGTCAATTATTCAGCCTAAAGTTTATATCCTGAACATTTATTTAACATGGTCAGTTGCCCTTTTCAGGTTATTTTAAATATGCGACTTCAAGTTTCTTTTATTCTGTAAATATGCACAAAGCTACACAATGGGCTATCTGTGCTTTGCCCACCACGGGTATCGAAACCCGGATTCTAGCGTTGTAAGCCCGCAGACATACCGCTGTGCTACTGGGGGGGCTCGACTTCAAGAACCAAAAGAAATCACCGACTTAAAAGATACCGAACATGTTCTCCCCTATACATGAGAGCAACAGGTTAACTTAAAAATCGTTACCAACAAACCTTTGGAAACTTAGCTAAACTTTTGGAGTTTTTAATTCTAATTAATCCGTCATTGTTACTTGCAATATCATCAAGTTTAATCTATTAACAGTATGGCTTACTATTAATGAACCACAGCGACATCTAACTCGTTCAGCTAATCAGTAACCACATAATTTCTCAATTATATATATATATATATAATTATTTTATAATCGATAATCTTCTGTTGATTAACGTATGTGTTTCGAACTATGACGCCATAATGAGACAATGCAAATCGCTTAATCTGTTGGTCCTCATTGAAAAATAGTTCCAATCTAATAGACATACAGAGTGCAAAAGATGGCAAGTGTTAAAATTTACAACATGGCCAGGTGGTTAGGGCACTCGATTCGTAATCTGCGGGTTCGAATCACCGTCCCACCAAACATGCTCGCCCTTTCAGTCGGTGGGGGCGTTATAATGTGACGGTCAATCCCACTATTCGTTGGTAAAAAGAGTAGCCCAAGAGTT
>NW_013666694.1:80760-121862 GCF_000517525.1 Limulus polyphemus
CAAACAAACAAACAAACAAAATTTACAAAAGCAGCATGTAGCATGGAACTGATACTGTCGCACTCTTGGTGAAGATTAGGACTAACAATTTTGCAGTGCTTATCTACTGGAATGAAAAGGAGAAATCTTGACCCGATAAGTTAGATCTCATTTGTGTCATATAATGATGCTCTGGATATTACATGATTCTTAGCTCCCGCTAACATTACGAAAGAAAGTGTGATTTTATAATAATAGTATAGTTTATATTAGCTCTCAAGTTACTTGACTCTACAAATTCAAACAATATTAATAATGTTTTTGTTCATGCCTAAATTATGAACATCTTGGAACAAATAAGATGTGTATGGCCAACTTTATTCATTCATTTCAGTAAAGGGAAAAATACACTAAACACAAAATACGTAAAAACTAAGTATTATGACTAGTTTGTCTCTGAACCTTACCATTTATACTTCGTTTTCCCAAACAATCAAATAAGTGGTACATTAATTATCTTATTAGCCAACACAAGAGGTATCAAATTTGTTCTTTCTTGTCTTAACAAGATGTTTACTTATTGTTAACCTTTCCGTTTTCTTTGTTAATATATCAATATTCGTCTACGAAATAACAACTTAATAAATGATTGTTTTTCAATGGCTCAGCGGTAAGTCTGAAGGCTTGTAACGCTAAAAATCAGATTTCAATACCGGCGGTGGGCAGAGCGCAGAAAGCCCATTGGTTAGCTTTGTGCTTAAAAACAAAAAAAAAATAAAAAAAAATAAAAGTAAATTATTGAAATCATACACTTATATGTGCATCAAGAAAGTAGATTTGACACAAAAGAAAACTTTCGCATCTGCCCAGACATTTTTCAATTTTGTCTACTGTGATGATGGAGAACATGAACTTATGATAGATGTCGTTGTAGAAGAACCCTAGTAGTCGGTACCAAGTAAATTAAAGGTTGTATTAAAAATTACAAAAATGTTAAACACACCATTAATTTATTTTTCAACATTTTTTTTTTTTGTAGCTAAGTCAATGAAATGTATATTTTCTATGGGCGAATTTTTATTCAGACTACGCTAAAATATTAAGCTTAAATATAATATACATAATTTTTATTTCCAGATTCTGTTTTATGTAAATTATTTCTATAATTCAACTATTAATTGTTAGCTTCAATAGTAATTAACTTAATATTTAAGCCAGAATAAAAGTTTGTATCAAAAATAACTTAATACTACTATTTTTAGACGAGAACGACTAGGTGGTATTTGTATCTGAATGATTTGCCAGGAATTCAGCCAGAATAATAATAAAAGATGTACATTTTCCAGCTTAAATTTAACAAACATGTTATGAAAATGGTTAGGGATGTGAAGTTAATTGGTTCCCAGGTGCGTGTAGGTGATTCTATAACCTTGAGAATTAATTTTCTTTTTTAAGTTCCTTCACCAATTAGCTGCGAGGTTATTGTCGTTTAGAGGAAATATTGATCTTTTATGGACTAAGATTAATCTTACAGTTAGTCTGTTTGATCGTCCTGTTAATTAACACTACTTAATTGGTAAACAGTTTCGTAGTGACTTGGTAAGTATAAATAATTATAAACATCTAATGGTGTGTGTTTTTTATTGTTTTCTTCTTGAGAAATGTTATTCCCTTTTTTTACATAGTCGTATAGATTTTTTTTGCTACTCGTATTGGATGTAACATTATGGGTATATGACACAGTTTAGGCCCGATGAGATATAGTAAGCGAGGTTGATACAAGTATATTTTATTTCCTTCATATTTTTACATAATTATTTAAAAACTGGATATTTCTACGGTAAAAATTAATAATTAACAAAATACCATTTTTCAAATCGGGGTTAATCAAGTTAACACATGTTTATTGTAGATCGAGCTCTAAAAATTATTTTGATGGTGTGATCTCGTATTTTAAATTTTAGCTATTAAGCATTATTAGTACAGTGAAAAAGAAAGAAACCTGTGGTAGCATAACGTTTAAAGATAAAAATGACCACCCAGTTACAAATATTTGTAGATTCTAAATTATTGAAACAACAAAAAAAATCACCAATATTTAATATTAAGTTTTACGTTATAAATAATTCAAAGAAATGACTCAGACAATACATACTATACATTTGAAACATGAAGATTTTCAACAACACAATAGTCGGGAGTCGTGCTGTAGCTTGCTTGCATTTAAAAAAAGGCATAAAATAAATACATTGACTTATGCAGATTTTTGAAACTTCCAGACATAAGTTTAGTTATATGAAGTAAAACACAATTCGTTGGTAATGTTTTTACCTAACATTTTACTACATTCATCTTATAAACACTAGATGTGACAAAATTATATACCGATGTTCCCTACTTCTCATAGAAATTTATTTCATTTGAGCATCTTTAAGACTTTTTCATCTGTGTATTCATAAGAATCTTCCTATTTCTCTTCGGTTCCGTAAGAAAGTCTAATTTGAGGTAAAGTTTTACACGGTTGTTTTTTTTCATGATGAAAATATTGTCAAGTTTTCAAAAGTACCATTTTCACCCCCCCCCAAACAAAACATGACATGTTTGTATATGAAACGATAAAGTCTCAATTACAGTTATTTGAATAATTTTATTTGTTGTTAAGCACAAATTTGCACAATGGGCTGTCTGTGCTCTGTCAATTGCTGGTATCGAAATAGAATATTTAGCGTTATAAGCCCGCAGACTTACCACTGAGCCACCGGGATATTAATTAAATAAGTTAACATACCGATTAAAATCCAAATAGAATCTAAACGTTCAAGGCTCAGATCCCGACCGTTTACGCATGATTGAAAGTTCTTATACTAATAGTTTCCACATGTTAACATCTCAGACCTGGATAATTTCCTGATACAGTAAGCTCAGATCTGGATAATTTCTGGGTGTAAAGACTCTGGTTCAGATTGTTTTCACGTGTTAAAAGTTCAGATCCTAATAGTTTGTACATGTTAAAACTCAGAGCAGATAATTCTGTAGATATTAAAAGCTGAGATCTGACTAATTTACTTATGTTATGAGTTCAGACTTCCACTTGACTTAAATGACATTCCTAACTTCTGATAAGTCCGCAAGTTTAAGTTATTCAGATCAATGAATGTATTTATTACAAGTTTAGATTGGTTGGTAATATATAATAGGTTCAAATCAGTGTTGGTTCTAAATACAAAGTTTGAGCCGATTTGAAGAACTTTTTCTCTGACAGAATATATTATGGGTTCATTCTGCAATAACTGCTCAAGTATTTTTATTTTTCTGTGGTTCGACGACATTGTTCCAGTCTTTGACTTACACAATGATTGATATCCCTGATTGGTTTATATACGCATTTGCTTTGTTTGTCTTTTTCATCCTTATTTAACTACTTTCACACTTGACCTTGACGAGAATCATTCTCTTGAGGAACGATTAAATGATCCGTTCTACTACCGAAACTATTCTGGAAGGACTCCGTGTTTGGGTCTATCAAGATGGTAGCATCCTTCATGGTGTTAACCAACACAGCACTAGGGGATAGTGGTTTCTTAAGCAACACAGTCGTCTCGCTGATGGAATCTTCGCTAGAAATAGGTAGGGAAGTAAAAAGACTTATTAAGACTGTTTATGCGAAGGATTAACAAAATGGTTCAGGCTTGAAGCTTTTAATATTGTTACAGAAGGCATAACAATATCTATAGGATGAGAAGACGATTCATTTATATATATGAACTGCAACAGTTTACTGAAAACTTGGATCTCTTTCCCAAGATTTGCAGTATTATTCTGTAGATCTCAGATGAACAATTTTGAGAGATGGGTACTAGAAGTCACCTCACATGCAGCCTCTCTCCATCTTTGTTATCTACCAAACAGCTCCTTCAGTACTATTGATCGTGGGAAGAAGATCTATGTTTTCAACAAGATGAAGCAGTTCGTATATGTCGCCTTTCATTATGAACATGTACACAGCCTAAATTCTCTGTCAAGGATCAATACCTATAGTTCGATAAAATAACTAAAAGTCTTATAAAAAGATTAAATAAGCAAATATAGCGAGCACCGAAAAATCTATTTATCAAAATATAGTTCAACTTAGTATTGAGTAATCTCAAATGATCATAATATAGAAACTAAGTAAGTTTGTTATATGATACGTTTTTACTTTCCATATCTGAACATGCATGGTTAAAACATTTGAAATACATCTCTTGCTGTTCTAGTGCCACGTATGTAGATAAACCTGGCACAGGAAGAGTTGTTTATTTTAGATACACACAGAAAGACACGTGATGCTGCATAATTACCTATATTTGGAGATAATTACTCGAAATACTTATAGGTTGATTATTCTCTCAAATTGTGAGAAGTATTAAGTACTAACATACAATACCCATGCTCCATTGCGGGGTTCTAAGGCCTCATCATGATTTACAAAGGTTCCCAATGTACTGCTCAAGCTTCTCTATTATCCCAAATTATTTCTATAGCTACCCAAGGGGGGGGGGGGTCCTACCCCTAAAAAACCGCACTAAGCCCCCGCCCGTGGTACACGAGCACCTGTGTCATGTTTAATCTCGCTAGTTTGTGTTCTTTCTTTAATAGGATCTAGATCCTTTTCGGGATTTGGGAGGGTTAGATACGATGACGACCTCTTTCTCCCGCCTACACTTATATATTGTACGACTGTTAAATGCTGAACATTTCATAAAAGAAGGTATTGAATTTATGTAAAGTCACTGGCATAATTACAATACCCCTATCAGGACCATGTCTGTTTATGTTAAACGTTCAGCATTCACACTGGTATACATTTCGCTTTACTTGGAATGTTTACAGTCTCAAATAATATCACAAATAGTCCCATATACTCCAGTGCTTATTCATTGGATACTATAACTGGTATGTACTGATATATATACCTTTTTCAATACATAACATGTATACGACACAAATGACATGTTATGTAAGTCTTGCAGTAGATGGCTGACTGCTATACTTATAATACATATTCATGAGTGAGAGGTACTTAGGCTCATTTCTATCATGTATGATATAGCAGTCGAGCGAACATAATAGTACATTTTTGTATAAGTGTTTCCGAAAGTAAGTGTGTGATATGTAAGTGTATGTAAGTGTATGATATGTAAGTGTATGATAAGTAAGTACATGATATGTAAGTGTATGATCTGCTCAAGAATCTGTTATAGAGTGGTTGTATATTCGCGAAGTTAGGTAAGAAGTTTGACCTTGTCGAACTAGAGACTTTGTATGCGCTAGTAAGGATGGAATTTTCTAATGTTTATAGTTGCTTTTTGATTTTGTGTGGTGCTACGTTAACCCATGCTGGACATGCATATTCACCTATCGGCCGTATATACTGTTTGTAGATTTTTAATATATTTTTTCGGTGATGTACCCGTATTCTTTCCAAACAGACTTCTGATCTCATTTACTCGCTTCCAGATTTTGTTTTTGATTCCATTAGTATAGGCTTGCCATGTTAATCTTGAATCTTGGGTAAGACCTAGACATTTTGCTGATGTAGCACTCTGGAGAACAGTTCCATGGAGATAAATTTCTGACTTGTTTTTACGAAATTTGTTTAATTTGGTAAGCACTAGTACTTGTGGTTTTGGTATATTGATTTTTGTTGTTTCTTTTGGCAGTATTCTGCTATATCGTTTGGAGCGGGTTGTTAGCGGCTGCAATAGAGGGCGTGTGGGAACTCTTCCAGATTGCTACATCATCTGTGAATTGCGATGCCGTATAACAGAAATTTGTATCTGTTAGTGGCATGTCGCTTACGTACATGATGAAGAGTATGGGGCTAACTACCCACTCATGTGGGACGCCTGCCTTAGGAGTAAAATACTCTGAGTAGGTGCCCTCAACATTTACTCCACATTTTCTATTATCTAAGAAGTTTGATAACCAACGAATAATACCTCGTGGTAGTTCCATCTCTAGCGTCTAGAACCTTAGACCCGAGTGCCAGATTGTATCGAAAGCCTTCTCTATAGAGATCGAGAAGAGATATAGATGATCGTGCACTCTTTTATTTTGTTAAAACTATCTAATGCGGTTTCAGTTAGTCTAATTAAGTGATCAGTGATTTGCCGAAATTTCCTGAAACCATTTTGTACTTTGGGTAATTTAGAGTTTCTTTCCAGATTTCTATTTAATCTGTTACTTATTACTCTTTCAAGAATTTTGCCTATGCAGCTGATTGGTCTGTGGCTCTGTGGTTTATTTGCCGGTTTCCCTTCTTTTAAAAACATGAACATATTCGCTTGCTTTCAAAAGACGGGGATATACCATGATATCAGGGACAGATTAAAGAGTACCTTAAAGTGTTGAAGCAATAGCTGAGTGACAGTTTTAGTAATATGGCTTGTATGCCATCTTACCCCGGTGCTTTGTTTCTGGTTTGTTTTATGGCTAGTGATATTTGCGTTGTTGTTATTTCACTTGTAATATATGCGTTCTGTGTGTTTGTGTTTTTCTTGGCGGTTGTTTGGTTTGTTTGTAATTAAGCAGAAAGCTACACAATGGGCTATCTGTTCTCTGCCCACCACTGGTATCGAAACCCAGATTTTAGCGTTGTAAGTCCGCAGACATACTGCTGTGCCACGTGGGGGGGGGGGCGGTTGTTTGGTTTCGTATGTGTATTGGAATTTTTTCTTTGTTCGATAATGTTATTTACGCGGTTTCAGTGATGGTCGTCCGTATCAGGGTCATTTTGTGTTTTGAAGGTGTTGTGTAGATGACTTTGAATATTTCGGCTTTTTGTGCATTTGTGTATGCGGTTTTGTTACCATGCGCTATTGTTGGGTAGGTTTTATGATTTTGTGTATATTTTTTTAAACGCTGCCAAAAGTATTTGTGGCCGTCTTGTTCATTTACTTTATTTGCAAAACTAATCCCAGTTTTGTTGTTTAAGCTGTCGTACTTCATTAATTATTTGACTGAGTTTATCTGTAGTTTTATAACCGGATCTCTTGTGTCGATGTACAGTGTGCGTAGTTTGTGTCTTTTTATCAATCTAGTATACCTCTGTGAGGTTTCCTTGTGTTAGTGCGTGTATATTGTTTGTGTTTTGGTATTGTAATGTTTGCGGTTTTAGTGATTCACTCAGCTATCGTTTGACAATAATCGTCCATTTCTGACGATCGCGAGTCACTTGTTTCAATAGGATCTGGTAATAGCTTTATTGTAGTTATAGTTTTGATGGATAATCGGTTTATTCCGGGGGGGGGGGAATCGAAGATACCCCATATTGGGAAATGAACACTATCTATATCTTTTCCTACTTGGAATTCTATATATTTGAGGCTTATTTCATCAACTGTTATACACAAATCCAGAATATCGCAAGTGTTTTTTGAAGTAGAACAGTGTGTAGGCTTACAGTCATCTAGTACTATAGAGTTATTACCGCATTTTCATGCAAATAACCCGCGGGCTATATGCGGGATACACTAGTATGCGGGATACACTAGTATGCGGGTAATACAGTATATTTTCTTTGTTTGCTTTTAAGACTGAAATTGACAATTTTCTATTCCGATTATTCGTTTACGTTGTTTTTGTTCAACACGTGGAGAGAATCATCAATTGGCCGAAAACTATGTCTGTTAGTAATCCCAGTTACCTTTATTCTTTTGGTCAAAGGACACAGTATAAATACAAATACTTTTGACTGTATTTAGCAGTATTTGAATAGATTACAACTGCGACTTAATTAATTACTCACGTATTCAAAGACGAGTAGTGTCACCATAACATTTAATCCGTGATTGGCTTCACCACGTGACGTAACCACAGGGGATTGAGTTAAGTTATCAACCAGATAGAAGTTGTTGTTTTTTGTAAGTTTAATCATACTATATTTAATAACAGTTCTTTTCACATGTTACATGCATATATCGAATTTGATATGAAATAATTAAATGACTATAATAGACAATACAGTTTCTTCCTGAATAAGTACAGTTTTCTCAGTACAACATATAGCAACAGAAGGAAAATACATTATATCTTTCAAATGAAAATATATGAACGTATGTCTATAACCTGGAAATGTTTTATTTAAATCAAAGTTAAAGGTAAATCGTCTTCAGTAAAGCCGTCAAAGTCCTCACCTTCTGTGAAACAGCTAAAGCAGCTCTGAGTCTTCTTATCCATAAGTCAGACCACTTTTCTTCAAAGCATTCAAAACGGTTGATACCTTGACAACATTCCATGCTTCTACAATACAACGACAAACTACGGCATAGCTGGCCTTCTTCATTTTCTCAGAGACTGTTTATTCGTGCAGGCCTTCGTTATTCATTTCTTCCAACATTCGCGGATCTTCAGTTTGAACACCCTGTTTATGATGAGGTCAAGTGGTCGTAGTTTCTTTGTGAGCTCTCCAGGTATCACGGCTATTTCAGTGTCAATTCTTTTTAATTTCTATTTGACGGAGTCGTACTTATGGACTGACATAAGTCAAATACTACGAGCGATTTATTATAGGTGAAGAAGCCCCCTGGTAGTGTAAAAGGATTCTTTAATTTTTCTCGTCTTCCAAAACGTGCCTGTGTCGCTGACTTGTGGGGTATACACAAGTGAGGGTATTACGTGCCTAAATGTTCCTTAAAGCACATTTTTTCCCTCATGTGCTGGGTATACCAGGGGGCGGGTTATTTACGTGAAAATACGGTAAGAAATGTAGCAGTCTGTTTCCATTCATATTTGTTTCGCGACATCCAAAATTTCTGTTTGCTATTAAGATCTCCTACCACTAGATAATTTATGCTATGATTAACTATATTTTGCAAAGGATTTGTAGCTAATGTTCTCGCTGTAGGGCAGTAGATACCAGCCACAATTATGACTGTTATTTGTAAAAGTCACATCTGCTATTATGCACTCATTTATGCTTGTGAATTTATGTTTGTTATAGCTAGTGTCGATTTATCGACTGAAGTAATGCACCGATTTTGATCTCTATTACCTGTTCGGTCTGTCCGGATTGTTGAGTATCCGGGAAATTGTATTGACGTATTTTTAATGGCAAGGTCTCAGTTATGAATATCATCTCTGCATCTATTTGTTTCATTTGATCTTCGGTCTCGTGTCTCTTGGAAACAATTTCACCTTGGATGTTCAAATGTAGGACTGTGTATTTAATTTGGTATGTGATTCATCAGTATTTGTATGATTTGTGGAAGCAGTGTTGTTAGCCATTTTGAGGCTGTGCTTATGATAATCGTCACGTAATTATCATGATTTGGTTTTTGGACTTCGGATATGAAGTCCAAGATTATGTTTATTACTGCGTTAATGACTGCTGTAAAATTTTGCTTATTTATTGTGTTGGATGTTTACTGGTGGTCATAATTGTTTTTATTTTGTATCGTGGTGGTGTTTGTTTGAATATCAGCATCACTTGTTGTTATTTTCATAGCATTTGTGGTATCTGATGTTACTACTGCAGCATATGACTTTTTAGTTTGCGGTTGTCTTCACTGCTGGTTGACTTTAGTTATGTCTGTCGGTTGTTGTTTTTGCTATGTACCGTTTTTCATGCTATATAATTGTTTTATACGCTTGTATTTCGGGCACCCTTTATAATTCGCCAGGTGTGTTTCTTTGTAGTTGCAACAATGTGGTTTGTTGTTTTCTTATTTTCCAATGTGATGTTATGTGTTTTTCCCCACAGCTAACGCACCCACGTGGGAGTGACCTGCACGCGGCTGATACGCATCCATATCTTTGACAGTTGTAGCACTTGGTGACTATAACTGTTGGCGTTTTTGCTGCTAGCTTGTGAGTAGGGGTATGAACATAGTTTCAAAAATGGCGTCCACGGATAAAGGAGAAGCCAAGAACGCAAAATCCGATGTCAGATTCGGTTTCAGCGACCCTGAAAACGTACTCCCAGACCCCATCATGTCTGGGTGACTTTCCGGGGACATTTTAGCTTTTCTTGGCACCTATCTTCTTGGTATGGGGGTTACATAATATAATTAAGAACCCTCCGGGCCATCCTGAGTTTGCCCGCCAAGTTTGGTCCTGCTAGCTCCTAAACTGTGAGAGGAGTTCGCGGGGAAATAAACAAATTCACAAACATGCGACATGAAGTAATGCAGAATAATTCTTTGTGAATTTATTTACAGAATTTTTAAATCGATATAAAATATTTACTATTTTCAATTAGTTAACAATTATTTTTATTACATACCCTTTTCTCCATAACATTTATTGAATATAACTCTTTTCAAGGTTATATAGTATACGCGTTCACGCCAGTGCCATATATGTAAATTTTTTTAATTTTTTTTTTTACCTGCCATCATCTTCAATAAGCGCTTCCTGGCGTCTTAAAGCCGCATGAACGGTTTGATTTCCCTTAGTAGGAATTGGCGACACTGGCTGTGTCAACTTCTCTGGTTTGAGTTCGTCGTCACTGTCACTTGGAATGGAGCTTTCAATGGAATCTAACGACACAAGCTCTCTTCTTCTCCTACTCTGTTCGGGCTGTGAGCTGAGGAGATTTTTTGTTTTGATTATTTTCTATTTCTTATTTTTAAACACACTGCCAACTACTTCTGCTATTGTGAAGCATAGAAAAGCAAAGTAAAGACATCAAAACAGACAGTTTTGGGGTGACTTTTACGACTGAATAAACATTTAGAAACATAATATATCGTCCTAACAGGGGTAGAAACAAGATTTTAAATGGTTCTAATAGGATGAAGTGGATGCGACAACTTTACCATGCATAATAAAGATAAAGTGACAACAGAAACTTTCACTACAGCAAACACACACCTCACACGATAATGAAGATATATGCTGCAACAGATAACTAAACTATTTCTGTCCTATGTATGAAAACACATAAATTACAAAAAAATAAAGCCCCCCCTAAAAATCTGAGTACTTTCGAAAAGTAAGTTTGTTTGTTTTTTGAATTTCGCTAGCCGTCCCTAATTTAGCAGTGTAAGACTAGAGGGAAGGCAGCTAGTCATCACCCCATTGCCAACTTTTGGGCTACTCTTTTACCAACGAATAGTGGAATTCAACGTCACATTATAACGTCCCCACGTCTGAAAGGGCGAGCGGGGGGGGGGCGGGGATTCGAACTCGCGACCTTCAGATTGCGAGTCGAGCGTCCTAACCACCCGACCATGCTGGGCCAGTCGAACAATAAGACTTTTTTTGCATCAACCATGGGCAATAGCAGTAGACTATTATCTCATGTACAGTCCAGTTATTTGCTATTATGATCCTTTAGAGTCTAGATACCTTCCCCCCTCTGTCAACACACATTGGCCTGCCATAGCCAGGTGATTAGGACGCTCGACTTGAAATCTCCGATTCGTGAATTTTAACCCCCTTCACCGAACATGCACACCCTTTCTGCCATGGGAACGCTGTAATGTGACGGCCAATCCCGCTCTTCGTTGGTAAAATAATAGACCAACAGTTGGCGGTGGGTGATGTTGACTAGCTGCCTTTCCTCTAATCTACTACTGCTTTATTAGGACGACTGGCACAGATAGTCTTCGTGTAGCTTTGCGCAAAATTCAAACCAAGCAGTTGATACACAAATTACAGATATTGGCAATACCCTCAAGGGAAGAAACTCACGCATGAACAACAAGCAAATAAAATATTAGTAAGCGATATTTAGATCTGAATATTCACAAAAACACGTACCGGAAAACGTTGCTTTTATCTGTACTTAAAAATGACATGCTCAAAACTGTATTTTTTTTTATTATTATTTTATGAAACAGGGTAGTGCAAGTTTTATTTCATTAGTTCTCTTAACATCTTCTCCCTGTTTATTTTTTCTCATTATGTAACTATGGAAGTACTGAAATCGTAATGACGTGTGGCTTACTAGTTTTATTTCTGTACAACAAATTACAGTTATTATAGCTGTATCATGTCTACTATATGTCGTTTCTACAAATACTAAAATACACTTAGGAAATGGTATTTTCATCCTAAAAGAACCTTATACGCACGTGTGCTAAACGGTGAGGACGGAGACCACTAAGGTCCAGGTATAGAGGCCATAATTTTGCACTAATGACCACAGGGAGGGCACTCAACCAGCAGTACCCGTCCCCACAAAGGCTTTGTCCAATTCTTTGATCTGAAGAATGGGATTGGCTGTTACTTTTATAACTCGCCTAAAACAGAAAATGGGAAGTTTAATAAATAGTATCACGTCTCAAGCACTACACCTATCGATCAGCAGCCCGATGTGTTAACCAATTGGGCACACGTGACCCAATATTCACTAACAGACGAAAAAAAGGAAACACAGGGAGTTGTATACACTGTCCAAAATATTGGGCAAATGAACTGTAAAAATTAGTAAAATTACTCTGCCAAAGAATAGAAAAGTTAAAAATTGTTACTGTTTCCCAAAATAGTATAAATCATCTATATAGTTAACTGAAAATTGCTTGAATTCCCAACAATCATATAAAACATCTATGTTTAATTGAAAATTGTCACAGTTCCCAACAATCGTATAAAACATCTATATAGTTAACTGAAAATTGCTAGAGTTCCCAACAATCATATAAAACATCTATGTTTAATTGAAAATTGTCACAGTTCCCAACAATCGTATAAATCATCTTTGTTTAAATTAATGTTATTACAGTTTACACCAATAGTATAAACTGTTTTTGATTAAAACGAATAAACTCTTTAAAAATAATCAGTGGTCATAAATGTATTATTTAACAGATGTAATGATTCATGGGGATTTACGAATAATTAGTTCTATTTCAGTAAACGTTTAAATAATTTCCTTCTTAAATATAATAAGAAATATAGAACCAATCCTCAGGAAGAGCTTTGAAAAATATGGTATAGGTTATGGTACCTAGGTAACGTTTATTATTGATATCATACTTTATGTTTGAAAAATATGGTATAGGTTATGGTACCTAGGTAACGTTTATTATTGATATCATACTTTATGTTTGTAACTACAAATTCCTGAATTCTGACCCTTTGTAGCTTCGTAATTTTGACAATAAACAAACATGTCAGGTAATGCGGCATTTCCTGAGGCTTTATAAGAATAAGTTATTTTAATGTAATATTTCAACTCGCTGTTGAATTCCCTGTGTGAAGATCATATCATATCGGTCTCTTCCATGGGATCATGCACGCTGTTCGAAGTTCATGTAATAAAAGAATGAGAAATCTGCCACTGGAAATTCCATAAACTATCACTCTAAATGAGTCTTTTTTTTTAAAGAATGAATCGGGGAAAATTATTATTAAACAATAGGGTACTTGTAATATTTTCCAAAAAATACGAGGCGAGGAAGATTCTTAACACCTGCCAGACCAGCATCTTTTAGGGCTCAGCCCAGGATGGTCAACAGGTCTTTATGAATGAAGCTCGGCACAACTTCTAAGACCAAAAACTAAACTAAACTAAATATTAATGAAAATAGACATGATGAAATCTATATGATTATATTATGGGGTACTATACTGGGCATTATATCATCCTTCTTATACTTACCCTTCATTGCAGAAATGACATTTTAATTTTGAGAATCGCCAACGAAATCATCTTATAATGCATTGTGCATCTGCTTCAACTTTACTGCTTTACTGTGCCGTTAGTTTCACAAAATATTGAAACTAATGATTTGTTATACATGATTCCAATCCCACCCTTTGAAGATAACGATACTATATGTCCGCTTTTTATGTTTCGCTATCAATGCGGTAATTAATTGACGAACCTCTGATTCAACTAGTATCGATTGGAATATCTGCAAATAAATTCAAGTTTTCCCTCATCCAACTTGGACCCACGTTTTAGCTTATTGTTTGTTTTTTAATTTCGCGCAAAGCTACACTAGGGCTATCTGCGCTAGCCGTCCCTAATTTAGCGTGTAAGACTAGAGGGAAGGCAGCTAGTCACCACCACCCACCGCCAACTCTTGGGCTACTCTTTTACCAACGAATAGTGGGATTGACCGTCACTTTATAACGCCCCCACGGCTGAAAGGGCGAGCATGTTTGGTGTGACGGGGATTCGAACCCGCGACCCTCAGATTGCGAGTCGAGTGCTTTAACCACCTGGCCATGCCGGGCCGTTTTAGCTTAAACACTACACTTAAACCATCACATTCACACCTACATCGAGAAAATTGTACTTTACATTTACAAGTTAACTTCTCTATTTTTGACTGTCATGGTCTTGGGTTAGGTCATGGGTCTGGTCCAGCGACTTAGATATCGAAAATGGTGCCAAATGTCTAATCAAAACAACCCAAACCTTTCCGGAATGACTCATTCTTTTGGGTCCATATCACGATATTGGGCTGGCTCGTGCGGCAGGTATTAAAATTGATTTGATGAATAATTCTAATAATTATCAAAAGATTATATAACATTATTGATATGTAGGTTCAGGGTGAACTTATCTAGGGACATAATCTTACTTGAAATAAAAAAAGATATTACATAAGAAAAATCAGTTGTCTAAGCAGACTCGGATCTTACCGCTGTCTCTGAAGAGCCCAGCTTTGTTGTCTTGCCCTACTTCTGGTGGGAGAGGAAACTAACCCTTGTGACTCAGAAGTGACGGGACCTCTTGTTGTAATATCTTCTCGCACAATAAGGAATTTTTCACGGACTTTTTCTGGCGTCTGTAATACAACACTGGATAATCCAAGCTTTTGCCGTAGCTTTTCTCCATCAGTCGAATAATCTGTTGTAAAATTATCATCGGCAGTAGAGAGTATAGATTCTGAAGAGGAAGAAAATGCAGTTCGATTACTTTTTCGAGAGGATTTGTCCCCGAACTCGTGTGAAGGGTCTTGTGTCAAGCTCTTCGACCGTGGACTTGTCGGGCTGGTCGCTTTATGGTGTCTTAAGCTCGGACTAGATTGGGTCTCGTGCCTTTTATACGGTCTTCGTGGCGACTTGTGTCTTGGTCCATGAGAGTCTAAATCGTCATCTGACGAAGACATTGCTTGACTGCCCATGCTGGTTTTCGATAAATTTCGTGGTAGTTTACCTTCTTGACATTCCGGAAGTCTTTCATTCACGGGCGTGACACTAGGGGAGCTGCAAGCACTTGACCGACCACGGTCAGAAAGTTTTCTTGACCTGTCACCTTTTTTTGGCTTAGGACTATTTCTTCCTCCAAAACGATGTTTCTCTGTTGAGCATGGAGTTGAGATATCTGGAATCTGCAGACTCAGAGGAGAAGGCTTACGGTTCTGCTTATTTGAAGCGTTATCTCGTTCCATTTTCTGATATTTTTCAAAAGCCACAAATTTCTCAAGTTCTTTGGCACTTGTCACTTCTCCTTGTTTAATTTTAACATCTATAGTGTCTAATACAATTCCTTCATCATCTATAGAGTCTTCAGTACTGGTTGTCTGGTAAGAAATACGTTTACTTAACTTTCTACCCAGAAAGTGACCTATATCTTTCGGCGGAGGAAACAATGCACCACCAACAGATGCTCTTCGCTCTGGAAACCACGAGGGGTCTCGTTGATGTGGAACTTGAAGACATGAGTAGATCTGCTGGGGAGGAAACTGAAATGCATTTTCGCATTTGGTTGCCAACAGGCTAGGCGAAAGTAAGTGGGAAGCTTTTTGAGGTAGATACAATTTTTTTGTACTAACTTCCAATTCTTCCGCTAAGGGGCTGCTGGAATTACACCTGGACATACCGGGACTCGACAAAGAGGAATAACCAGAAGTGCTCAGGTTGGATTCGGAGATGGTTCTGTCAGAAGAAGGGCACATAGCAGTCAAAGGACTAAGGTAATTCATTAAAGGAGGCTTTGTGTTTGGAGTTTGAGGAGGACTAGTTTCTTCAGAATCACAAGAGCTCAAGTTAGCCGTGATCAGAATTTTTGGAGTAGACAGTTCAAATGAGTGTTTTTCTGGAATAGGAAATTCTAATAACTCTTGTTTTGGAGACGCTGTACTTGGCGGTGTGGGAAGGTTAATTTCAGAGATATCGTCCGCTTCGGTTGCTGCGTCATCTATTGGTAATGGATTAGCGTCAACGGGACTTGACACCTCCAGCAATACGTTTGGAATTACTGGTGTGTTATTAGAAAGTTCTGTATTCTCTGTTGATGGATTGATTTGATAAGGTATTTCGTCATTCGTTATCGTTTGTGTCTTACAAATATCGTTATCCTTTACTGGTTTTTGTGGCTCAGAGAAACTGTCGACTTGTGGCACAGGAATACTGGGAACTTCTCGAGTTGGCTTATCTTCAATACTCTCACAATCAGACTGTCCAGATGCTTGTTGAGGTGAAAGAGATATTTCTACTTTTGTCTCGCCCATCTTGACGTCACAACTTAGGCTATCTGAGGACGAGGCTTGTTCGAAAGACTGTTCTTTGATGGAATGGAATTCAGTAAATGATGGCGCCGAGTAATGTGGGAATCGAGGTGAGAGCTTTCCAATAAATGATGTCTCGGCAACATCTTCACTTTTAGTCGACATGTCAGACATATAACCCTGATTTTCATCCTTTGTGGTATTCAGTCGGATTTTTTTCCCATTCATTTTAATAAAATCATCTAAACTCATCCTTCTGTTTTTAGATGACTGGTTGGAGTGCACCAAAGATGCTATGATACGTGATGTTTCGACTTCGTTTTTTTCCGATTCACTAGCTTTGTAGCTTTGTTTTCTGGAGGAAAAGCTACGTTTTAGGATATCGTCAAAACTAAACGTTCGAGCCTGATCTTTGTCCGAAGGACTGTGGTGGTTATTTCTAACACTACGAATGCTGTGTTTACGAATTCTATTCAGAAAAGACTTTGAACAAGGCTGAGGACTTGTTGCAACTGGAGTGAGACTTGCTTGGTTAGAGCTTAAGCTGTAGCGTGTCCCTACGGGGGATGGATCTGTTCGAAAAAACAACAAAATTTTGGTTTTTAATTTAAAATTGATACGTAACAGGTGGTGTAACGAAAAACCTTCACTGTAGTTATGTGAAGCGTATTTTTTTAGTTAGAAATACAAAATGATAAGCAAATTATACGCACGTACTTACACACATATATATATAACACTTAATATATATACATATATCTTTAATATTGAATTGAAACAAACTCTCCAAAATAATGCAACGCACACACACAAAACGAGTAACTAAAATATTCATTAATATTTTTTTGGAGTTCGTAAATGTAGAGTTAAATATACATATTTATTGGTTTTGTTTGTGTGTTGATTGTTAAACCCAAATCTACACAATGGGCTTTTTATGCTTTGCCCATTTCAGGTATCGAAACCTGATGTTTAGCGTTATAAACTCTTAGATATACCGCTAAACCACCAGGGGACGTATTTATATCCTGCTTTGCATTGCAAGTAGCCATGGCTTACAGTTCGCCTGTAAATAGTGAAATATGTCTGCTGTCACAGCGAAACATCTGTCTCCAAAACAAGCTAACTAATAAAATATACTAACTGTGTGAACTGAACAATGATCACTATTTCATTACGTAATTATATCTTACATAATTTTGACATAAAACTGGCACTGGTATTCTCAACCAGAACGAAATCTTATGCAACATGAATTAAATAGCCAGGTCAGAGACACCATGGTTTAAAAATAGTCGTCTCTGATTTAGAATTGCAAATCAAAGCGGGGCTAACCAGATGGTAACACCTGCCGCCTACTCTTAATCGAATATTGAGATTAGTTTTCACAATTATAATTTTGAAATTGCTGAGCGTAATGAGTAGCATATTACTGTTCGAACCGTGGACATTTTTGCTCGCATCCCGGCACATTAAGCCACGCTCAGCCCTGACATAAAACTGAAACGAAGTTATAAAATTTCCTTCATAAATAATAACGGTAATTATGTTAAGCAAAATCAACATACAAATAACCAATATGTATATTGTATATTGAAAGATTTTGAAATCTTCCTCTCTAAATCTTTTCCATTCTCTTAATGCTTCTTAATAATAAGATAGCTGTAAATCGTCTTAAGACATGAAATGATAGATATTAGTTAGAATAATACAAATTATACGTTACTATGAACGCACAATTTTTACTTCTTTCTATTTCTTCAACAAAGAACTTTTCAATCTTGTCGGCAAATTTCCGCTTGATGCAGTAAACCAGCAGAATGACGAACAAAACAGCACTAACGGTGATTAAGCCTAACCAAAAGGGCTCCTCCAGCATTCTTTTACTTAATGGTTTGTAAATAATCCGAAAAACGTATCGAGAACATCGAGGCCCTGTGAAAACAAAAGTTCATAAATATACAGGAAAATAATATTTTATTTATTTTTGGTTTGTTGTGATAATGAATCAAATTCTGATACGTTTTAATTTTCAGAAGTAAATGAAATGTTCACAATTTAGCCACAAACATGGGTAGTGGTAAGAGGGAGGTCTGTTTGGGCTGAAGCCACCTACCTACCCCAAAATATGCATCAGCCTCTTCTGTAGACCCCTCATCTAACGGAAAATGCTTATCGTTAAAGCTAAATACCACAGTACGTGTACTCACAAGATGTAGATGCAGATCCTTACATTTTATTTCGTATCCCAACTCAGCACCCCTTCACCGGGAAGAGGCTGGCGCCGCCCCCACCCGTAGAAAGCTACCTAACTGAAAATTAAAATAACGTTTCTTCAAATTAAATAAAACAACAATCAAATTAATGTTTTTAATCTTCAACAAGTATAAAAAAATTAAATAAAAGTATAATGAAGTAGGAAAGGAAGCACCAAAAAATAAAGCGATAAGGTAGGAATGGGCCGGATAACATTACATAATTTGTGGTTTGTCGACACGGTACAACCTCAAATTTGGTGTGGCCATCGTTCCGCCCATTCTTACTTCATGTGCTTTTTGTAACTTGGTAATTGTTCAAACTAAATGTATGTGTCTAAATTTCTATTTTGTAAACTTAGTTTCAACAACCAAGAACAGATACATGTATGTGATCAATGCACGTGACCCTAACGAAATGCATAATATCATAAGGGTTTTTTTTTATGTCTGAAGTCAGACAGGAAGCTCCAATAGTCATGCTTTGCTTATGAGAGATATTATAGCTATCTGACTGGTAAGGGGTGTGCCAAAAGAATAGTATCAAAACCGCTGATTTTTGAAATTTTGAAATTTGTTGAGCATTTAGAAAGGATTAGCTACTGATAAAACTCAATTCAAGTCTATAATTGGACCAAAGTTCAAATTAAAACACGAAGTAGAAATGGGCGGAACGATGGCCATATCCACTTTGAGGTTGCACCATGTCAAAAAACACCAAGTGCTGTAATGTTATCCTGCCCATTTCTACCTTGTTTCCTTACTTTTTGGTGTTCCCATTCCTGCTTCCTAATTTTTTATATTCAAAAATGTTTCACACGTGTATCATAGCTTTTTTTTTTGGTACTAAGTCTCGAGAGTGAATGGGCTCTAGGCCTATTCTCCTCGTAGTTTTTCTTAGAGCTATCTCTTGTCATTTCATGGCCTTTGTTGATATCTTTGCTATAGTTTTTATTTCATCTAGCGAGGGTGGAAGCCTTTTCTTTTGCTATATTAATGGCTAAGGCTTGTTTTTAACCTTATCTCTATTCTTAGAGTAATGCTTTCTTTGCTGGGGCAAAGACTTTTCAAGGTTATCAACATAAGATTTTCTCCTTTTCTGGCGTTTTGTTTCTTTGAAAGGCATATTTTAAAACCGCACTGTTTCAAGTACAATCGTAGATGTCAATAGGTGACACTTAGATTGAAAACAATGCAAAAGTAAATTATACAACTTATCATTCTTGTTTTAAGTTCAGAATGCTTGAGCAAAGCCGTGTCAGACTTTGTCAGTGGTAGCGTTTGTCCTCACGAAGGAGTCTCTCGTCTTAGACACCGACTGCTTTGATATAATTGCTTTTTCCAACACAGAACCCCCGAGTCAGGTGTATAGAACTGAAAACTTCGCTTTCAAAGGTTAGGTTATAGTTAGAACCTAGATCTAGAGAATCTACATAGTCCATGTTTTTTATCTAGTTGATACAGCTGCAGGCTAATCATGTAATGTATGCGCATAAGGAATCGTGCACCCTTCGTGTGATATGAGGGCGGGGGTTTTACTTGGCAACTCACAGATCGTGCTCGTTATCATAGAATATGGCTACTAGAGTATTGTTAGCTCATTAGTAATGTTGCAAAATGGTTATTGCTATTACTTGTTATTACCAAAGTTATAAGTAAAACTAAGAAAAATGCTTTTAGCCAAGGTAATGTAATTCAATCGTGTACATTTAGATTTGCATAAGCTGAAGGCAGGAGAGAGCTATACCTTTCCAACAATATTAGTTAGTCAGATAGACAAATCTGTAGTTTTGTGAAATTTTTGTTTTTACCCTACCGACTTTCTCAGTTGTTTCGGTGGCTTGTTACTCTACAGTTGGTTTGTTTACTACTCAACAGTGTGTGTAAAGCGCTTATAAAGTTATTTACATGCTGTTTGCAGTATGCTTGAGATTATAATTTGTATTGCATATATTGCACATCTTGCCCATTCCTATTATAAATACTACCATACTTATGATATCTAATGTTTGAAAGATTGTCAGCAGATTTTCTTTTAAAGCTAAGATGTATTCACCTTAAAACCACTAGTAACTGTCTGCTAAATATTCATGCTTTATAATCTTATGTATTCACCTAAAAACAACTAGTGACTGTATGCTTTATAATCTTCTTCGGTATTTATCCTTTTAATCAGTGAACAGAATATTAAGATCTCGATGTCATAAGTTCCATTCTCAAGAAGCAAGTACCGGTAATTCTTGAAAGTTGATTTTTAGCCTACTCTTGTATATTTTACAGAAGCTAACCCTTTAACAACTGGCTGGACTTTTGGTTGTGAAAATTTCTCCCTAGGTGGTAGTTGTTTATTAGACAATGTTTATTTTTCTGTGCATTGCTAAATAAAGAACAATATATGTCGAAAGAAATAACATATCCAGGTCCTGAAGTACTGAATATTTAATGAGTAAAAAATAATAAATAACAAGCAAATACAAAATGTTTTCAGTCAAGGAAGGACATTTTTATTAAGAAAACAACAACAACTAGACACTTAAGTTTGATTGGTTATTTCGTCAACTGAATATCATTTCCGAAATGAACTCATTTTATCAGGTTTAACTCAGATATTTCATAAGTTACGTTCGCCGTTTTTATTAGTTTCTAACGTACCAACTACTTTGAGCAGCTATTTTTTTACATATCAGTGTTCGTTCATCGTGTTCTTGATATGTGATTTCACCTCTTTTCTCCATTTCTCAAACAACAACAACAAAAATCTAAATCAACTTATTTAAGATATTTCATATTCTTACCTTCATACCAGACGTGACAGCGACAGAAGAATGTGTTATTTACGACCGAACAATCACCATGTTTACCACAAGGGTTGGGATTACAGGGAGTCACAGCCTGATCACAGTGGTCACCCGTAAACTCTTCGGTACAGCTACATTTGTAACCATCATTAGTAGCACTACATGTTCCATAATTTCTACAAGGGTTCAGGCTACACCAGGGAAGGTGGCAAAATAAACCTACAGTACAAATTAAACAAAGAAAAGTTCTAAGGGCATACTTTTTAGCGTCCCATTCTGTATGTTTAACTGAATTCTATCCTTCTTCTAGGAACTTATACAGCCATTTCAGGAATTATCTAATGAAGTATTCGATGATGGTAAATCACACACATAAGTTAGCTACAAGGAAAAACAAAAGTGCTCGGTGGAGATCTTTAGGTAAGTCTTATCCATTCTGATAATTTGAATTATTTCGCGTGCGCTTTTATAATTACACGAACTTTTCCCAGAATCAAACTGCTTAGTATGTCTAATGAATTGTAGATACATAAAGAAAATATTAGTTTAAATTGATGCTTTAATCAGTTTTGTCTTAATTTAATTCAACGGAAACTGGCTGAGCCATGTGATGCGTTACTGGGATTAAGACCAAAAACCCCGTATTTAATTTTTGAATTAATATGGTTGAGATGACCTTCTGATTCGTTGTATAACCTTAATGTAGCGAAATGTCACTTCTACTGTCAAAACGTTTAAACTAAATCTTATAACTAATTTAGATACCTAACATTATCAATAGATTTATATCTAAGTTGTTTTTGTTTTAAATGACCACGAAGAAATAATCCTAAATATCACAACAGAACAACGAAAACATTGGGATGTTTACAAACAGTTTTGGCACTAAGCTTCAGTTAGAGGGAAAAATTAGAAATCAGCACCCCAAATTGAACCGATTCCCCCACCTTAAAATTAAGTCAGTCGCTCAAAAATTGCTATATTTTGGTGGCAACTTTGGACAAAATAAGATCCGCTTGACCAATTCTTCATATAAAACTTTGCACACCTTTAGGGTTCGATCGCTTGCTTCGAAAAGTGCACAAAACTCAGTCAATCACTGAACAATCCAAGTCATTGAAACTCCCAAAATTCAGTCAATCACTGAACAATCCAAGTCATTGAAACTCCCAAAACTCAGTCAATCACTGAACAATCCAAGTCATTGAAACTCCCAAAACTCAGTCAATCACTGAACAATCCAAGTCATTGAAACTCCCAAAATTCAGTCAATCACTGAACAATCCAAGTCAATAAAAGTCGTTAAAATTAGTAGAACAAAACATTTAATTTTTACTCTTTCTTCTACTTCACAGTTTTCTTCGCCTCTTTCGTTTACATTTTAACGTTTTCGAACAATCTCCGTCTATAATTACTGTAACTTCAACAGGAATCACATCGCCTCTGCTTCCATAATATTCGTATTTCATGCAAATATCACACCTTTCAAACGATCGAAACTAGGATAACAATCTTTCAGTGAATATTGACTAGTTTAGCACTGAACACAGATCTTCTGTGGGTAAACTACTTTGCAAAACTCAATGAGATTTCACTAAAATCTTGACACAAACGGGATCTAATTTTCAAACGAAAATTTTTCTGCAAGAGGTGAACCGATGAGCACAATAGTTGTATTGTTCGAAACCTCTAATACTAAATTATCGTAACATTTATTATTTGTCAGATACAGTGACGACTAAAACAGCCACTAATTTCTGTACGCTGTGACCATTGTGGTGATCGAACCCCAAATTTTAGAGTTATAAGACTTTAAGCTTACCACTGAGTCACCAGTGAGGGCGCTATGTGAAGGAAAAGCTCACATGCATAATGATTAGTGCTAAACGTTACCTGAACTGACAACCCGATCCCTTTTCATTTAGAAAGTAAGTATTGGTAGTTAGTGAAACAAATGGAACAATTAGGTTACTTAAAATATGTTCATTATAGATTAAAATTGTCCATTGGTAAACCTCTTTCCTATAATAATAATGATGATGAGCGGTTGGTTATAAAGTTTTGCACCCAGTTCAGCTTCTCAGCTACCTTCATCAAATGTAAGAAGCATTCGCAGGTTCTTCTTTTACATTGGGTCAAAACAACTACCAACGCCATCTGGTATGGATTTTTTTCTCCAGGTATCTCACTGTATGATGACAAATTTTCACTCAAATGTCTAAGCTACATCCCCTTCTCTAAACCGGATGTAAAACTTTATAACCACCTTGTGCAACTAATAATACTTGTAACAAAAAGAGGTCTTAAAAACACTTTGTTTTCTAAGAGTACTGGATAACTCTTAATGAGCAGAAATTATTTTTTACATAAGTTAAGGTAATGAAATAGCTGTTTACCGGTAAAGTGACCAGTACATTGGCATTTAAACCGTCCTTCAAGTACTTCTACACATGATCCGCCATTTTCACAGAAACACCCATCTAATGAACGTGAAGAATTCAGTCTTAGAGATTTGTTAAGGATGTATGAATCTGAAAAAACAATGAACAGCATTCAGGCCGAATAAAACAATTTAGAAATAAACTGTTTTCCACAACAGCGATGATTTTATAATTAGCGTTTAAATTTGTATAAAAAGAGTTAAACTTTTCTTTGTTTAGATTTCAAAACTGAAAATATGGCGTTACCGTCTTAACTAGCTAATAAATAAATAAATAAAAATCAGAGATTACCGTTCATAATTACGATATATTAAATGTTTTCTTTGCTACCTTTAATGTATGTTAAACTAGCTTCATTAGTTTATTTTAAGATTAAAATATATTACGCCAACTTCAGTTTGTACATATAGAACAATTTCCAAACTTTTAAGCTCTTCACTTGTTAATTATCGAAGGATAATTAGACGCAAATTCAACAATATTTGTACATTGTATTTAAACCAAGTATCTATAAATGGTGATATAGTGGAGTTATTGAATGAGTGGCTATTATTATAAGTTTTCAGGAAAACGACAATCAGGTTTCATTGTAAGCTATCTTACAAACTCGCGGATGAAGAAAAAAATCGAATTCTTTTCAAAGTACTTTTTTTACTCTCTTCAAGGACCAATTGCGGTCAAACGAGATATTATTTCTGTCGAGACACAAATAGACAAGTGTTTGGAAAGTTATATGTCACACACGCCTCCTAGTAACAGGTAAGGAGAACAATACAAGAACGTACGTCACAGCAAGCAGGAGTAATTTTATATGATTTGAAGAACAATTATTAATATCCTTAAACAAAAGAGGAAAAGCTATAGGTAATGTTTCTGAAGACAGATGTCACGTCATGTCTTATAATTAGCGGACTGCCTGACCTGTAACAATCAACATCCTCAAACAAACAAAGGAGAACTGTAGCTAATAACATTAAGTTAATCGTGATGTTACCTCGTAATAAATGTTTTACGTCATAAGATGTCAACTGTGATTTTATAAACGCTACCTTAATAGTTAGAAAACGACGAAGGAACAATAGACGTCGTTAGTGTCGACAGCAATTTTTAAACTATACACATTCCTCTTTTTTACCTAATTTGACACCTGTAACCCCGAAACGCAATAACACTGATCACAAAATAAACGCAACTTAAATTGCTCAATTTGCATCACTTCCGAGGTGACGTCATACTTCATGAATTGTGAAAATTAATATAGTAATCTCAAAACGAAGTAAAAGAAGCTCTTACCTAATATAACTTTGTAATCAATAGTAAACGGTCTCCACCGTGTAGCATTGTTGGTCGTCCAAAAGTCCAGGTGAATGGAATTAAAAACTGACTGGAACTGAAATTCACTGGATGTCTCCAGATCGTTGCTTTCAAAGCAAAGCGTCCTTACAGAGTCACGTTCTTTATATATGTCACGCACAACAAGGAAATTACTGTCACAACCTCCTTCGCTCCAAAAGGCTTTGGGAAAGTAAAGAATTAAATAGGTGCCTAAGACGGTCACTATCTGTTGCGTGTAGTTAATGCTCTCTGGTGGACTGTGTGGGTAGTTCATACTTCGTAAAATTCCGTTCCAGTTGCTACTGATGTTTAACATTGTCTTCACCTGGCGGCCATTCCCTGATAGGAGTACTATTATGAGTTAAACAACAACGACATGTCAATATTAAGCTTAAATTGGCAAACTAATGTATTTTCTCTACCACATAACTTATAAAAACAAACATTAGTAGTATACAAATTGCTCTAATCCAACAAATCCTTTTTGTTACAGAAACGTTTGGAGTTTAATATTGTTCATATTCAAGCCATATTAAACATTTAAGCTTAAGAATCTCCTGCATTAGTGCTGAAGAGGAATGCATATTTGATGGCTGTTCCTTAAAATGCATGGGTTCATTCTCTTTTATATTCAAATGGATCGATCATGTCATGATTAGTGGTGTATTAATATCTCACAGGAAGATCCATCTCTGCCAGTCAAACAACACAACTTCACCTGCCACTACTCTAATCGTTAAGTTTTCAAGGAAACAGTACGGGACCTGTGTAAGATATGTTAGTAATAGAACATTATTCGACCATATAACAACTGATAGCATTATTTTGTGTTGGCACGCCCATAGGAGACCGCCATATTAAAGCTAACCGGAAGTAATGTCGTACAGAACTTATATGGACAGACATGACGTCATTAAATACGATATCAACCACTGGATACCACCATCGTAAAGGGTCAACTTGAAGTGACGTCACCTATGAGGTCAAGACCAATTCTGCACTTAAATCGAGGGAGGTGAAGGGGGGGGGGTATCCAAGATGTCCACGCACAAAGGAGGGCATCTACTCTTAAAATTTGCATAACGAGGTTGTTGACTCGTTGAGGCCCATAACTAAGTTAGCTATGTTCCAACTACAAAATATGAAAATATTTTGAAGGCTCCGTTACAGCGAGTAATTAAAGGTTAAGTTCCATAAGTAGCTGAAGGCTGTTCCCCTAGAAATCAAAATAAGTACAGCTATAATAAAGTAAAATAATAGAAGCAAAGAAATACAAATTTGTGAATTTTGTTTACTTAAATGCATTGTTGGAGAGGGTGGACCGTTACAAACCGGAGGATAAGATAAGATTTTTTAAAGACTGTAACCCACCTTTAAGCCATTAAATTTGTAGTGCTTTTTTTTGTTAAATATAAACTTTATCAGACAATTATCACATTTTTGTAAATTTACATTATGAAATTTGAAATTATATATACATACATGCCACTGTAATAAATATTTCAGCTGATAGATGAAGTTAAGAAAAATCTACCATTCTAATGCACATCTGTATAAAACACGTTAGTTTCTGTTGAAAAACCGTGTATCTGTGTATGAAGATCCGTTGTAAAACAAACTAACGCATCGGGTTTAGAAACTCTGGTTATCCATATTGGTTAAATAAGAAAGACAGAATGGAAAATTATTGTATACACTTGGTTCCACGTTGTTCGTGCTTGTGAACCTTCATTTTCTTTTGTTTTCTGTGTCATTCATAATAAATTGTAATGTCAAGTAATTCAGTTTGATATAAGAACTAGCTCGGCTTCAAATTAGCTACAATGGTCCATTTTTTTATTTTAAGAATGTGAGTCACGTAAAAGAAAAATTTGGTGATCATTAGGTTTGATAAACTAATTTTATTAAAGCTATTCAGGATGGTTTTGGTTTGAGATGTTCTTAAGTACAAAGCTACACAATGGGATATCTGTGCTTTACCCACCACGGGTATCGAAACGCGAATTTCAGCGTTGTAATTCATTTAGGAAATTATCAACAACAACAAAAACTTTACATGTTTTGAATTCTATAGCGTCAAACAAATACTTATTTCTATAACTTTGATGAAACAAGCATTTTCTACAATAGAATTGGACCGAGAACATAAATAATTCGAAGATAAAATATGGACCCAATCTAGGTTAAGTTTGTATTGATAACCATTCGTTTTAATCAAACTTGTCTGTTTGTGTAAGTGAAAAGTTTTAAGGCTATCTACTGCCTTCCCTAATCCTGAACTGCCGACTAGAAGGATTGACCATCAAATTATAACGCCCTCATGGTTAAAAGTGCAAACATGTTCGGCACCGAATTTTGTGTCCACGATCTAAAAATTACGAATCGAGCGCCCTAACCACCAGGTCGTGCCAAGCCTTTGTATGAGACTAGCAAATGATGCAATATTTTTAATGAGGTCTACTTTACCTTATTTTTTGTTTCGCGAGAGAAAAGATGTGCTAAAATGATTCATTTAGTGCTTATTTCAAGTCTGTAGGTTGGACTGGGTTTATGAGTCTATATTTTACGTCAGTAATCCTCACCTAGTCTGAAACAAAAAGTGCTAGAATTTCTTTATTACATATCGTAAATTTGATATAAGTGAGTGCTGCTTTTAATTCCTGCTCTCGTCACACCTACCCTACTAAAATACAAAACAGAATACAAGCAACCTATCTGCTAGGTAATTATCTCTAGTATTGGAATTCTATTATGAAAATACTAAACAGAGTAACGAGTATGTTATATTAAACAATTCTGAATATGAAAATCAGAAAGTCTCGTGACAATCACAGTAAATAACATCGTAATGGAACGACATGTATCAGAACTACATTTTGATATTACTTAGCCTTTTGTTTGTTTTTGCGCAAAACATTCATTTGAATACTTAATAAATCCAACGTTCGGTTTATGTTTAAGGAAAGTAGTTAAGAAAAACAGTGTTAATATAAGCATTCGTTTGTGGTTAAGCACAAAGCTACACGATGAGCTATCTGTGCTCTGTCCACCACTGGGGGCCAACATAAGCAGTAAACAGAAATGAATGACTCTTAAATAATGGAGTGAAACATTTATATACAAATTCTAGATACACAGGTTCATAGCCTACACTGACGAAAATATGCTGAACCAATATATTTTCTCAGCTTTGCTTACTATAATATTATTTCGTCAAATGCGCTACTGGTTCTTCTAATTTTCTAATAAAATATTCGTCTTGGTAATGTACTAATGAAGGATTATTCGTTTGTTGAATTTCGCGCAAAGATACTCGAGAGCCACCTATTCTGGTCGTGAGAGACTAAAGAGAGAGAGGGCACAATTAATCAATACAACACACCGCTAACTCTTGGGCTACTCTTTATCAACAAAAACTGAGAATGACTATCACATTATAACGCCCTCATGGCTGAAAGGACGAGCATGTTCGGTGTAAGGAATCGAACTCACGACCCATAGATTGCAAGTCGAGCACCCTAACAACGAGGCCATGCCAGGCCACTAATGATAGAAAGCCTCGTCGACATTGACCCGCTATAAACAAAGTTTAGCTGAAGTCTTATCAGTTGGTCGACTAAAAGATGAAGCGTTTAAGGGTATTAGCAGTCTTATTATGTTTCTTCTTACTTTTTATTCCAAAGTTATAAATGTTATCCTGCCCGCCTTACCGCATCTTGTAATGTTTTGAATGAAAGTTGATCCTATGGATACATCAAGATAAAATCAACTAGTTATCTGCAGTTTGAAAGCAATAAGCTACGAACGCTTTGTCACTTGTGAGGGAAAACAATTACTGAAGTTTATATTCACTACGAATTCTTAATAAGCAGCTTGGTTTTTGTAACTTACAAGTCTCGAGGGTGACGTTAAACCCTCTTCCTCCATGTTTGTTGGTGAATAGCTCCACTGTTAAGCTGTTATCATACGATAAGACCTGATAGCCTGGAGGGACGAGGCTGCTGTTTCCACACAGATTTAAAGACCTCCGCAATCGCCCTGATTCCAAGGTAACTTTCAAATAATCTTTCCTGCAGCGACCATCTGCTTGTGAAAGACCGACATCAAAGTCGTAAAATGTCAAAATAATTGCACTTTCTGGAGTCCGAAACTTAGCAACACAATGAAGATTCGGTAGGTAACCTTCAGGGTAGTTAAGACTAGTGTAGGTTGTTTTGTGTGTGACGCTTATCTGCTGTACTTTTACACAAACACTAACGTCAATCGCTTTCCAGGTAGCCTGAAACCCAGTGCTCGTGATGGAGAAATCAGAATGAAATGTAAGGTACGCTGTGTTATTGTCCGAGTAGAAAAAAAACCTGAAATAAAAAAATATGTACAATAAGTAAACACAGAAATATGCTCATGAAAATTATTCGTTATTATTAACAGACTGTGAAGGTATTAGCCATTGTTCAATATCATACAAAGATAATAAAGAGGATAGATCGTTTTCCACTGGCAGAAAACTTACAGCAAATTAACCAGAGTGTGCTGTTGTTGTTATTGTTATAGATTTCGCGCAAAGCTACACGAGGGCTATCTGCGCTAGCCGTCCCTAATTTAGCAGTGTAAGACTAGAAGGAAGGCAGCTAGTCATCACCACCCACCGCCAACTCTTGGGCTACTCATTTACCAACGAATAGTGAGATTGACCGTCACATTATAACGCCCCCACGGCTGAAAGGGCGAGCATGTTCGGTGTGACGGGGATTCGAACCCACGACCCTCAGATTGCGAGTCGAGCGCCCTAACCACCTGGCCATGCAGGGCCACTGTGGTTGTAAAAGACGGAACCATCAGTTTTAGTATAACAGTATAGAAGATATTCCAGTTTCTAAGGATCATTCTTTGGTTGTTTACAAACATCACTTCTGAGTGAGACAGAAAGGAAAATAAAACAAACAAAAACTTCATTCTTGAAGCGAAACCCACATATTCTTTAGAATCAGAATCGTGACTTTGTTTATTATAACAAGATTTTTTTTTACATAATTTTTGGCGCAAAGATATTTAAAACATGGCTTTTCCGAAGTTTGAACTGGGAGATTATGAGAAAGATAGCTAGTCACCAGCACCCACCACTAACACTTGAGCTACTCTTGTCTGGCCAAACAGTGGGATTTCACCGTAACTCTTATAACGCACCCACAACCACAAAGCGTTGAGCACGTTTTTTTGTGGTTATTTGATGCGAACCATAAATCTTAGAGGCTACAGTCTGGACACGCTAACCTCTAGGTCATGCTCGACCCAGTAACAAAACAAAGGTGCTTGTTAATATACATTTTCAGCAAGGTAAGAAGAGCTCAGTTTTTATTAGCTTCATTTTATTAGTAGTTACTCATATTCTGCACAGTGGTAAAAATTAGATAAATTTAATCAGATTATTCGTGCCGTGTTTAAACTTAACGACAAAAATCCAATATTTTCCAACCAATGCTACATTTGCATTGAAAACGTGTATTTTTAAAACTTTGAACGTTTTCATCCGTAACATTAGTATAATCCTATATGTTTGAAAAAAGACAGTGATGAGTAATAAGATGAAAAAATGGATAAAATACAAAACTAGACTAGCGAAAGCGTACGTGATTATTGCTCATAATTAACAATTATAATTCAGATTGTTTTCTTTATTGTAGAAACATATATATTATTCTGCGGAGTTTTAATGAAACGTTAGGAAATAAGTTATTTTCTACTCGAAACATTTCACTCTTGCCGCTACCACTGCATGGAAATAAGAATGATTTGGAACTTTAGGAACGAAACGTTAGGAAATAAGTTATTTTCTACTCGAAACATTTCACTCTTCCCGCTACCACTGCATGGAAATAAGAATGATTTTTATAGTCGAACTCAAAATCTATAAAGTCCAGTAGATGTAAAAATCATTAGATGAAAACTTGTCGCTGACCTTCAGCATGACATTGACCATTGACCCTCAGCAGTGGCAAACTTCATAAACATAACTTGCTTTTGATATTAATTTTTACCCGCAATGGTACTCGTTCTAACTCAGGAGTTTATAACTCATAAAGATAAGTAACATTAACCTTAGGATTACCACTGGGGTCCCGAACACATAGTCTTTCTTAAGCAAACTTTCTAAACTATTTATACACCAAACTGCTCATGAGCCCATGTCTTTATAGGAGTCACACACACACAATACCATGAATATTGAAGTTAAACTCATTAACTAATATTAGGTTCCCCTTTGAGTTTTTCAGTTTTTTTTTACTAAGTGTTGTAACAGGCAAAAACGAAAAACTCTCAATATGATGTAATATGTAGATACCACTTGCAGTGAACGACATCAGAATAAAAAGAAGTCGGTAATATGAGCGTTAAAACAGATGGAAATTTTTTAACTTATTTTAAATTATTAAAATTCTAAATGTTTAACTTGAGTAAATCTTCTTAATTTTTTAAACTATTAGAAAAATATTATGCAACTTTACTGTCTTGCTTTTATTTCGAAAAAAATCACACACACACACACACACTTTAGGCTTAACATGGGATTCATCTTAAGTTTTAAAAAGGAGAAAGTTCATACCTATTTAGATCGTTTTGATGTTGTCCACAAAATCGAGTTTCAGGTCCATCAAGGTCACTCTGTAGAGAAATATAGTCGTACATACACTGGTCTTGCTTCTCTATGTCCAGATGTTCAAATTGTAGGTAAATACGGGTCAAGGGCCCACCTTTAATGATGACTGTGTAGTGAAGATTGTTGACGTAATGATTGGGGAAGTTTACCGAAACTATGGTTCCATTTGTTCCTCCGAATGTTTTGTTAAGGCTTTCAGGAAGAACTGTAGTAAAACAAAAATAAAAAAAGAAAGATCTGGTATTTACTACATCAACAGAATGTCTACACTAGTTGTTTCCAAACTGTGTGTAACAGAATGTCTACACTAGTTGTTTCCAAACTGTGTGTAACAGAATGTCTACACTAGTTGTTTCCAAACTGTGTGTAACAGAATGTCTACACTAGTTGTTTCCAAACTGTGTGTAACAGAATGTCTACACTAGTTGTTTCCAAACTGTGTGTAACAGAATGTCTACACTAGTTGTTTCCAAACTGTGTGTAACAGAATGTCTACACTAGTTGTTTCCAAACTGTGTGTCGCGATACTTATAGTTGCTATGGGTATCGCGAGAATTTAGCCAAACGAAGAACATAAAAAAAAGTATAAAAAATTTTCCACGTGGCAACAGGGGTGTCTCGCAAATCAGGGTAAGTGGAAACCACTGGTGTACGCTGTTAAAATGTACTCGAATGTTTAACTTGGTTTTCTTGTTGGAAAATCAGATGTGCTATACATCTGTAATAGAATGGACTAGTGGAATCTGGACTAGTGGACAGCACAAAAGCACACCTGCCTTTTTACCAAGAAGACCCAGGGCAGAATCCCATTAAATACTGGTCTCTATATTATATTATAGGCTATGCTAGAAACTCATTAAATATTTACTCCGAGCAGTAAACATTTCGGAAAGATAAAATATCAGCTGAATAGTTTCATTAACCACAGATGCCATGCCAACGTGACTACACCATAATGTCCCTTAAATATAGTTACGTTAAGTCCAGTTCACTTCATCACTAATAATAGAATATACGCACACAAAGAAATCTGGCATTAAGTGTATAAGCTTTGAGCGGACAGTGATTTCATATTTATCCACGTCTGGGAAAAACAGATAACCTACAATTGATTCTTCTTGGGCATCACTTAATGCAGGATATACCATCAGAGTTTCGAATTAGCTACAATTGAGAAGTAAAACCAATAAAAAAATTCACTATAGACGCCATTCTTTACAAATTCCATACCTACAGCGTTCTTCTTACAAATATACCTTCCAGGCTGGTGACATTTGCTTGGGACCAAGTAGAGGTCGCCCACGTCATCCCTGTGTAGCCACTGAAGTGCCAGACACTCGGTACTCGTTTCTGACCGATTGTGTTCGGTTAGCTCTAGAAGTGTATGAGAAACAAAAAATAGCACTTTTGGTCATCATAAGATGTTAATAAAAACAATCAACAAACGATAATTTCGTGATTATACAGGAAGAATTGTACCCGTTTTTACATGAAAAGAAGTACTAATATCTACCCCCTACGTTTTCAAGTCACATTTAGGGCTTGCGAATTAATCTCAACCTAAGGGTACAGAACCATAGTATTAACAAGAAGGAAGGGTGAATTTGGTTTACATTGTACATATGATTCAATGCAAAGTTTCTTTTTTTGTTTGTTTAAATGCAAAGCTGTACAATGAGCTATCTGCACTGTGCTCACCGTAGAAATTGAACCTCAAATGTTAACATTATTTCTGAGCCACCGAGAGAGGCTCGATGCAAAGCCTAAGATATTAGTAAACTTCTAAAAATTTATGTCACATTACACTTTACATTTTATCTTCAAGAAACATTCATTGAACTCTTAAGCGTAAGGGACCGTTACACATTTACTAATTCCTGATATCATCCTGCCACAGGTGCTTGTTCAATATGATATTGTCATCTTCTCCGAGGCTCTCATCATAAGTTGGTATTATGTAAACAAATTACGGTAACAAGTATATATGACATCATCCATATAGTTGGTCTTTTATCTTGATATAATTATAATGTTGACACAATCAGAAGGAAGTCAACTTACTCAATCCAAGTTTTTCTGGAAAAAATAATTGTATTAACGAGTTGAGGGTACCCGTTAAGGAAGCAGAAATTGTATAAAGGAGAATGTCAGATACTGTCTGCCTTTCTTTTTTCTTTTATTAATAAATCCCGAATGACTTCATTAGATGCTAACTGCAATCCTTTGTAGAAAGTAATAATTAACACATCTAACTGATTAAGCATTTATGTCTTTAACTTAAAAGCTAAAAGTATATGGAAAAAGAGAAAATGTGCCCTATTTCAGGGTGTTTATATACCCATTCTTGTGCAAAAATACTAAAATAACATATCCCATGTACACTATTGGACATTTTTCAGTTACTATTACGGTAATTAAGCTAACCAGCTGTGAATGATGTAAGTTAAAAGTGGATAAAATGATGGAAATGTGCCCTAATTCAGGATGTTTTTTACCCACCCACCCACCCCTTCTCGGAAAAACAAATCATAAGACAAAATAGCCAGTTTTTTTCATGTTTAGCCTACCCATTTTTACATCATGTATTTATAGGGGTTGTTCTTTTATAACACTTGGCTCTTTTTTTATATGGCTGACCCCTTTATTCTAAATTAGCTGTTTTTTTACTTGTAAAATGTTTTGATCAGCTATCGTTACTTTTGTTTTGATTATTATTTTAAAATTAATTTAAAATAAGATTCCAGCTGAAGTGAGATTCAGACCTCAGCTGCCAGGGGAAGCTGTCTACACAGATGCACCATCTTTAATCAATATGCCATTTCTCCATTTCAGATATTTTATATGGTCCTAGGTTCTTAAGTTATCAGTTCTGACCCAGTGACAGCAGAGAGGAGTTTACCGCTAAAGTCATAAAACAAAATAGTCATAAAATTTTAATTAATATACGTGCTACAGCTGGCAAACCCTAGTTCAGATTAATATTTGGCAATGGAATTTTGTTTCGTGCCAGTCCTTCTTTGTTTACTACATGTTTTGCCTATTCAACATAGAGAAGAATAAAAAGAACATAATTTTACCACTTTTTGACAGTTTGTTTCTCTTAACCTGAAGCTGCTGTTTTTAATGTGATGTAAAAATGTTTAGATCTGTCCCAGAAGCAAGTGACATTCCAGCAACTGAGACAACTGTGGCAATACCCCAGATTTGGCCAAATCTTTGTGGACTCAAATACAAACCAATCATAAGATTTCAAGAAACCACTCCCTTAGACTTCAACTACAAGTTCATATCATTGTAAATTCATATGGGCGAAATAGGCTTAGTACATGTTAGGCTTTATTTGCAGTGTTTTCGTTACTTGTCTAAAATGAAGTCTTGCTATTATGAAGCTCGGCACGAGTACGTTCTTTTTATCAGTTTATGATTATTCAACTTCCCCAGTTCAGTTTTCAAAATAATTTTCCTTGTTTGAATTTTTAGCAGTACAAAAGTATTACGCAATTTGTATTATTTTTGTTTAACCAATATATCTTGTATGACACAACCTATTCTACCTTATCAATCTTACATAACTGCTGCAGCTATGTTCAAAATATTGCATCATTCTAGGATTATCTAATTTTGCATTATAAAGTTGAATGAATCATGTTACTTTTAGAGGTTGCAAGCAAGAATATAAAGAATAACTCGACCCTTCAGTACATGCCTCAAAACAGTGGTTATCAAACCTTACGAAGCCATGGAACCCTCTAATTTCATTCCTTCCGTCACAGAACCCAACCCATACCCCCCTTAAAATCTCGCCAGGGGTCCACGGAATACAGTTTGAAAATGATTGCCTCAGAGGAATAAGGAAGTCTTGAAAAACGTTTCGCATATAGATGGATTTACGTGAGTGTAAAAAGAAGGGTGAGTGGTTGAAGGATTATTATACAGCTGAAGTAAAACTAACCATAGCTAGTGATGATCTAGTCTAAATGCATGGTGGTCTAACCATTGTAGGACCGTAACTTGTTACATATGCTCTTACATTTTTGTGAGCAATTTTCTTTTAATCGAAAAGCTTGAATGTTATTATGCGATTCATGATGAGTGCAGAGCCAAATAAACTCGGTCGTCAGTTGGACCACTCTGATTTTGTAAGGTGAGATTAGCAGAATTCGATATTTTATCTGAGTTCTAATAAAATCGCTGATTTGTGCTTTACAAAAAGAAAAAAAACATAACGTTTACCTTAATCCATTTTAGGTTATGTTAAATATTTTATGGACAGTGAGATTTATATGGTTATTTAGTGCCCGTTTTGACACAAAATGGAACGTAGGTGTCAAATGTGTTTTACTTAGTTTCTAAACGTTACTCTATGTGAAAGTTTAAAATTTTGTATATATAAGAAGTATTACAGCACATCTGATCGAAACATTTTAAATATACATAAAGAGCAAAGTTAGACTAAAAGGAATCTTATAAGAGTTATTTTTTAAGGTTTCAAAGTTTAATCATAGTTTATATGATGATGTGACATATAAAAAAAGAGCCAATTCTGTAAATTCTCTACAACTGTGTTATCCTATTTATATGTGCGTAGGCTAGATTGTTTTGAAAATAAGATGAGTGTACGTATTTATTAACCTTATAAAACGATATAAAATAATTAACATGGAAATGTACTTTGGAAAATTGTAAATACTATAGTAAATTGTCGAAATTAAAAACAACGACAGTCACTATTATCCCCCGGTAGGACAGCGGTGAAGCTACTGACTTACAACACTAAAATTCGAGGTTCGATTCCTCCGCGTTGGACACAGCAGATAGCTAGCATGAATATTAGAATTATTATATTTACAGATAATATTCACTCATGACCTCTTAAAACAGCCCTCCTCCGACGGCTCAGCGAGGCTTATAAACCTAAAATTCAGCGCTCGGTTCCTGTGATGTACACAACGCAGATAGCTTGTTGTGAAGCTTTGGTCTTAAACAAAAGAAACAAAACGAATGATTGTTTTTTCTACTGTTATAAAATCCTAATTGTGTGTAATAGTAACATAAAAAAATCCAACTCTTACGTATCTTTATTTATATTATCTTATTGGTTGATTTTAACCCAATATATTCAAAGTCCACGTTAACAGGGTTTATTCAATGACAGGCCTTTAAAACTATACCGAAGTTTTCTCTTACAAGCAACAATTTGCTAAACACTTAAATTTATGTAAAATAATAACACTTAGGAAATAATAGTGTTTAAACATTTTACTACCTGATTGGTTAATATGCTGTCCATCAACCCAGTGCCACGTTTTGGTTCCAATTTCTTTGACTCCGCCTACCCAGTACAACAATCCCGACCTAAAAGCCTCAGTGGATTGAATGAGATAATTCACAAAACGTTTTTCTTCGAGAGTATAAATGGTGGCTAGCCTCGCTTCGGACTCAGCACAGATCTGACGCGCGGTGTGCCAGCTAACTTCTGGGTACGAAGCTAGTAGATAACACTGATTTCCGAATAGGTGAAATATCTTGCTGTCGCACTGTGCTGAGGGAGACACGTTATCTAGAAACATATGTAGAACGTTACTTTATGTGCTACTTAACATGGAGACACAAATTAGATCGATACAGAGAGACTGACGGACGATGAACTGACAAAAACTGGAGTCATGGACATACATTTAAACATTTGAAACTCTTAAAGAAAAAGATTATTTGTTATTAGTTTCCCTAATTTTTCCTGCAATAGAAAGAAGTCTTAAAATAGAAGGATCTCGCGAAACACCATCTTTTATCAATGATTCCAGGTTCACTGACCGAGAGATATACAGAGTAAAATTGTTCGATTGAAAATATTGAATAAGTAAATCAGGATTAAATTTTATTTCTCACTTAATACTTAACATAATGTCTACGGATCTTTATGAGAGTATTAATAGATCAATTGGCAACAGTATTCTCAATCCACCGAACACGTGGAGCGTAATAAGACATCTAGTGCCAAAAATATCCAATAAATCACCACCCAGAGTATTTAAAATCACAAGTCAAAAAACGTTCTATATATGTCGTTTGTTCCTTAATGAGCTAATGATTACTGACGAGTGAATATTCCCAGCTATAACCCAAGGAAATGTATCAAAAAATGTTAGTTAAAATATTTAACATTCTCTGGTTATCAGAGAGTGCGCTAACACTTTCTATGTAGGGATGGCACGGACGCCCGTATTAAATTAATACAAAAGTCATCTGGATTTTCTTCTTATAGGTCACCAGAAGCTAGATATGAAGAACTACCTGGCATAGTCACTCTATCTCCGGTGTATATCCCGCTTTTCAACTATTCAGAGCATCCCAAAGTCGAAAACCAGCGAATAGCTAAAACCAAGATTTTGTATTTTCGTTCATCGTTATCTTTTTTCAACAGGCCTAGCACTTAGCTAGTTCTAGCAGTAACTATAATTTTATCATCATTTCATAGAGTAAAACAGTCTCCACAATCTTGACTACTTATTATAGTATTATTCTATGCACAATTAGAAAAGAAAAAAATCATAATTCTAGTGAAAACGCTATTATTACCCTTTGAAGTTAGCTTTCTTACAAATATCTGGTGTCCCTAAAAAAGGCTTAAGTACAGGGTGAAACTGAAATTACCAGCCAATAATAGATGAACATCAGATGACTGTAGCATGTACATATTCTATGCCTTGTATAGTATACAGTAGGTGTCTTTAGGGAGTCAACCCCTATATTATGTATGAAGTGAAGGAGTAAAATAAATAAATAAACATATTTTCGTCCATCATTATCTTTCTTCAACAGGCCTAGCACCTACCTAGTTATAGCAGTAACTATAATCTTATCATCTTTTGATAAAGTAAAACAGTCTTCACGATCTTTGACAACCTATTTTATTATTATTATTATACACAAAGTTTATAAAGCTTTATAATGCACTGTATAACCTAGTAATGGCGTACGCCATTTTATAAAAGACTAAACAAACAAGTATTAGGAAAACAATTATAACTAAATAAAAAAACTATGTAGGGCTGGCTACTGAACTTGAAAAAAAAGGAACCAAACAAGATAAGGATGGAAGGGGACATATCACTTGATCCAGGTGATGATCACATAGAAGACTAAGCTATCTCAACTTTACATGGAAAACAAAATCCCTACATTACATATTAAAATTTTAACTGATAAAACAATGCATTCTGGTCATTATCAGGAAGAATCTAAGAAAGGCACATCAAATTACTTGGCTGAATTTGAGCTCTGATTCAAGTAACTTTGATCAGAAGTTAATATTAATGGTTATAAATCACAAGACGGAATTATAATAAAAATGTTATCTTAACTTCTAGAGACTTGATTGGTCGAAATCTGATAATTTAATGGAAATACTTTTCACAAATGCTATACGAGCAGAAATCTTTAACAAGTAAAATCCATTAGACATAACAAAAATCACGTTAATAGCGAGATAGTTTAGTAACTAACCAAAAAAATACATTAATCCATACATGTATGTAAATTACTAACTGGAAACTTTGCATATTTTATTTTTAATTTGGATTGATTTATCGTTTAAGTGTAAAAATAAAGTATGCAGCAATAATAAAAAAATAATAAATGATATGATAGATAATAGTAAAAACGAAGATTTCCTAGTATTATCACTATGATTTAGACTTTTGACACAGCGTGCACGTAAGACCCTCATATGATATATAACGGTTTTCAAAATGCCGTTAAGTTGAAAAATTCAGGATTTCATAATAAGGGGTAGTCCCACTAGTTTCGACATAATAAGGGATAGTCTCACTAGTTTCGTTAAGAAAAGATGTAATATCACTAGTTTCCATATATAAGGGGCAATCCTACTGGTTTGACATAATAACGGGTAATCCCATTAGTTTCGTTATAAGAAGGTAACGAAACTAATGGGACTATCCCTTGTTATATTGAAACCAGTAGTATTATCCATTCTTATAACAAAACTAATGGGACTACCCCTTATGATATGGAAACTAATGGGACTACCCCTTATTATATCGAAACTAGTGGTATTACCCCTTCGTATAACTTGTTATATTGAAACCAGTAGTATTATCCATTCTTATAACAAAACTAATGGGACTACCCCTTATGATATGGAAACTAATGGGACTACCCCTTATTATATCGAAACCAGTAGGACTCTCCCTTATTATATCGAAACTAGTGGTATTAGTTACGAAGGGGTAATACCACTAGTTTCGATATAATAAGGGGTAGTCCCAATGGTTTTGATATAACAAGGGTATTTCCACTGATTTCGTTGGTAAAAGGGGCCATACCATCGTTTTCAATATAAATAAGGTTACCACCATAGGCTTTGATATACGAATAAATAATTCCCCTGGTTTCGATTCAGGGTGTAATACGACTGGTTCCTATAAATATGGATGCAAGAAATCGATGGTTACAAAAGAAGAAAAACTACTGGTTTCAATGTAAATTGCATAAGATGTGTATGATTATACGGCAAGAGAGACCACCGTATTCAGTTCATGAAAACTTACTTCAGTAGGAGTGGAATATGACATCTGAAATCAAAACACTTTTATAATATGTCCTTCTTGAAGGTCACAGCTAATCCAGTTCTGAAGTATATTGCTTCAGGCTACTTTAAATACTTAATACAACTTAATACCGTTTTGCAAGTGCTTCATGGCACTTAGTTTAAACAATTGCTACATATTAATACACTGGCGCCACTTGAACAGTGCAATGCCTCCAAGAGTAGCTTATTGCTGAATAATTGCTGATATCCTATCCAAAGAAAAAACTTCATAGAGCAGGATAACTAAATATTGTAGAGCCAAAGCATGTAATGATTCTAAGAAATGAGCTTTCAATATTTTTTTCATGAAAACCTCACACAATGGAGCGTTCAGGACAACAAAAGACTCAGAACTAATACCCCCAACAAGCCAATCCGGTTCAAGGTCCTCATCCGAATAGCGAAGACTATAGTTAAGAATTCAGAAAGCCATTGTGTTGAAGCTGGGCATACAGTCTAGTACCATTAATATGATAACAAAACAGGATTTAAAATTGACAAAGGCTCGGAAACCAATAGTTCACTAGCTATTAGCGAAATGATATTGCCTGTTTGTAAGGTTTGTTTGTTTATTTGTAATTAAGCACAAAGCTACACAATGGGCTATCTGTGCTCTGCCCACCACGGGTATCGA
>NW_013666694.1:122910-133763 GCF_000517525.1 Limulus polyphemus
CTAGCGTTGTAAGTCCGCAGACATACCGCTGTGCTACTGGGGGGGGGCTGTTTGTAAGGGAAAGACGGGACGAAGAAATATGGAACCGAAGCAATCCCATTCGAATAAGTACTTGTTAAGTCCTCCAATACACCTTCAATAAGTTTCTGTGCCTTTGGTCTCTTAAATGTGGTTTTTGGAAGTCCACATACAGAAAAGGTTCTGTGGAAAGTTTGTCGTGACGTGTGTTCTAAAACTGACTTCGCCATCTTTTGCGGAAGCTTGTTACAATAGAAATTACGGTATTGGACAATAGCATGAAATCATGGTCATCATAATGTGCATGATCGACGATGGAAGAAATCGTTCGAGGGTAGCACGTGACCAGAAACATTGTTTTTATGAAGAACGATTAACCCTTGTGCATTACACCTTTAGAAGGGGTACGTACCTTCAAACAGTTTTTACGATCTAGAACTAGCTCTAAGAGTTATCTTAAAACATTGTTTTTCGGTCTAAAACTAATTCTAAAGGATATCTTAAAACATTGTTTTGTAGTCTAAAACTAGTTCTAAAGGTTATCTTTAACCATTGTTTTATGGTCTAAAACTAGTTCTAAAGGTAAAAATCCAGAGATACAGCTTTTGAGTGGATTGTTTATTTTAATTTTATGTTTAACTTAATTACAACGTTTCATCCATTCGTGTGGCCATCATCGTGTAACCGTCGTCTATTGTTTGAAATAGCAAAGAAAAAGGTTGTCTTTAAACACTTTTTCATGATCTCAAACTAGTTCTAAGTTATCTTAACACTGTTTTATGATCTCAAACTAGTTCTAAGAGCTATCTTAACACTGTTTCATGATCTCAAACTAGTTCTAAGAGCTATCTTAACACTGTTTCATGATCTAAAACTAGTTCTAAGAGCTATCTTAACACTATTTCATGGCCTAAAACTAGTTCTAAGAATTATCTTAACATTGTTTTATAATCTAAAACTGGTTCTAAGGGTTTTATTCAAACGTTGTTTCATGATCTAAAATATCTACTGTAAAAGTTTTACATTCTATGTTCAAATAACGTTTGAGTACCATTATAATTCTATGTTTACATGAGGAGAGGAAGATAATTTGGAATGAGATATATTGTTATTTTTCAGCCCATGCATTTTTAAATGGAAATACATCCATGGTTGCTGAATGAGAAGTGTGAACGAAGTAATTGGTCAAGTGTATAGTTGTTATTTACTTCGCTAAAAGTAGAAGGTAAGTAGGTCAAAGGTGATTTCGTGTGTTTGATAAAGGTTGGTGTTTAACGTTGTTCACTATAGACTTCGTATAGAAAGATAAGATAGGGGGTAGAATGTTTAAAAATGTCTACAGTTTGATTCTGGTGTTCCCCGTATTTGTTAATAAAAGAGGTTACACACAAAAACAGAAATATAGAAAGACATGTAACTATGCACTATGTTGTGAACAGTTGATTGTAAGGGATGATACGATTGTAACATGCTTCATCAACATCTTTAACAAAAGTAACTGATGTGATTAATGAGCTCTGTCAGATGTGGGCCTGAGGCCTAAACGTAACACAAGAAAATACGTTTTTGTTGTGTGTTTTTTAGGATGAAGAAGAGCAGAGTTCTTGTGTGTTGTAATCTTGTTTTCATTTTCAAAAAAAGGCACTTATAAACAACTGATTCTGAAAAGTTTCGTCGCGTTTAACCTCAGTAAAACACCTTTGCACCGTTTATTTTAGTGAGCGAAAGACTACAAAGACAATTAGAACTTATAACCTAGCTGACCAGTTCGTCATGTTAAGATTTCCTAAACTAAAGAGAATGTTTTACTATTTATTATCGCTAACATGGTCTGTTGCTTTGGTTGTCCCGTGAAAAAACAAGACAAAAACAAACAAAGATAAACCCTGAACCAAAGGAATTAAAACCAATATTCACGTAAATGCATATACGCACGATTAGACAAAAATTTGATCTAAAATAGAAACGTCCTTGAATTTTCAATCCATGTGTATGTATTTGAGTAATGTAACTAAATTAATTACCTCATATAAAACTCAAAGTAGCGAAGCTAACGAAAGGTCAACAAAATTATCGAAACTTAGTTACTTTTCTTTAATATATCTAACGTAAGAAAAATTTGCAAATTAAACATTAGGATACGACACTGATAGTTTTGAAAAGGTCATGTTGATTCCGCTAAGACTTAATACATACACACAGGTCTGAACAAACATATTTTTTTAAAAGATCATACCAAAATTTTTTAATGAAATGATTGATTTTAATTCTTTAATAGCTGTTTATTTGTCTGTCTGTCTATCTACCTTATTGTAATTCTTACCATTCCAAAGACGAACCTCGGCTCGAAATCCTCTGTTTGAGTAAGAGAAATCAGAAAGGAATTTTAACTTCAGTTGATTGGTAGAACTCAGGTGACGTAGTAGCTTCAGCTTCTGTCTATAGTCTCCACAATGTCGTGACGCAGCTTGAGCGTTATCGCCATCTTGGATTTCCAGGTAATCATAGTTACAACTGTAATCAAGTATGGGCATTTCATTTATTAATTTCCTGTAGTTATAACCCTATGTCAAACATAAATCAATACTGATTTCGACCTGATTTGATATGAAATAGATGGAAAAACTAATTATAATACTATAGCGATTTTACAATGTGTTCGTTATGTGGTTTTCAGCCCAGAGCTGTTTCTTTGTCGCTAGGTGCAAAGCTGTACAATGGGCTGTCTATATTAAGCCCACTGCATGAATTGAACCCTGAAGTTTAGCGTTATAATCTCTCAAACTTATGAATGAGCCATCATTATAACAACGACAACAGCAAATTCATTATAATTTAAACACATTATTAGAGGTAGCTAATATAACTGGTATCGTTGGTTTGTTGTTGACTTTGAATTTCGCGCAAAGCTACCCGATAATTATCTGCGCTAGCTGTCTCTAATTTAGAAGTGCCAGACTAGAGGAAAGGTAGCTAATGAATACTACTCACCACCAACTATTGGGCTACACTTTTATCAAAGAATAATGGGATTAACCGACGCATTATAACACCCCTCGGCTGAAAGTTCGAGGACATTCAACGACGGGGATTTGAACCCACAACCCTCAGATTACGAGTCAATCGCCCTAATTACCGGGTATCATTGTAAACCATGACTCGTATTCAAGCAAACAATATATCGTAACTAACATCTCATTTTCATCGCCATCTTGTATCTCTAGGTCGTTATAGTAATACCTATAATGTCATTCTAGATTGTAATTCTTATTGTAAAACAGAACTGACTACAACCCGAATATAAATTAACTATATTAATGTAAGAATTAAATAAAATAGCTAGGCTTCGGTCGTCGTTGCAATGGGGATGCTCGGATGAGTCACTGCAATAACACGACGTGTGAATGTTTGCTGTGATCAAAAGTGACGCGACACGCACACACACCTGTGTTGTGATGACGAACCATTGTAGTATCATCACAGTGGCATCGAACAGATCTTTTCTCCTCCTCTTCATTTTTATCTTATCTCACAATAAGGGAAGATTTAACTTCCAAAAGCGATCGATGTTCTTTGAATATCACCTACGTTTGAGCAGATGATGAAATAAGATCACCCTACGCTGTTAGATTGTTTTTACTCAGTGATTTATCTTTAAGGTTATTTCTTTTGAATTTTTCTACAGTTGGTTTAACTACTATACTCCTTAGGCTACGTTCTTTATATTAATGTGCTCATCAATTATTTGGTGCTGATTGTGTTATCTTCTTTCCCATGATGATGTTTTTCTTGTTTTTTTTTGACACATTTTGGTTTATATTAAATAGTTAGGACTAAAAGTAAATGTTGAATAAAATATATTGATTTTCAACATATCAATAATCAACGAACGAATATGTAGAGATTATTGATAACATTAAAACTTTTAGAATTAAAGTTTGAACTGATAACCCTCCTTCATTCTGCATTGGTATCTGCACACAACTGTTGTAACATGAAGTTTGCGAGAACAAAGAAGAAGAAGAAACTGTTTAAAATATCGGGAAAATATTGAAGGAAGTGATATAGCTTTTCGATATATCGCAAAATTGGAGACAAGCACTCTAGGTTACGTTAACGATTCGCTTCCTCCGAAAGTTTATATCGATTTCTGTTGAGAAGAACGAGCAGAGAGATATCAGAACTTCATTTAGTTCTCATATGTGAAGGCTTACGATCTGGTCATCAACTGAAACACGTGTTAGAGCCTGTAAAAACTTCTTCACATCAGATCAAAACAGACAAATAAACACATCACTGGAACAGACTAAAAAACGGAAGAAAATTTTTATAAAATCGAGCTATAGATGCAATAACTAACTCGAAGAGTTAGTCTTGTTAATGGATGGAGTTTATATTACCATTCTTCCTAAATGATGATATGGTAATATACAACTTCTTAATGGATGAAATTGTAGTATATACTCTTCTTAATGGATGAAATGGTAATGTAAACTCTTCTTAATGGATGAAATGGTAATGTAAACTCTTCCTAAATGATGATATGGTAATATACAACTTCTTAATGGATGAAATTGTAGTATATACTCTTCTTAACCTAATCAATGTTATTATTACAACTTTATGGCTAAAACTATTTCAAGTGTTTTTCATGTTTTTTGGAACGTGATTTGGTAAGCTTTAAAAGAAAAAAGAACATTCTGGTATACGAAAACTGGGCTTACTTTACCCCCTTTCCGCGTGACCTACTGATGACCGTGTCAGGCTGCGAATCGAAAGGTCCAGGAATCGAGACAGGATGCCGCTGAATACGATCTCAGCACTTTCAACTGTCGGGGCGTTATAAAAGTGGATGTCAATCTCTTTATTCGGAGGCATTCGTTCTTATGCCTGGCTGCCACCCCTTCCGTCTTGTAAGCACTTCAAAATTAGGAACGGCTAAGCCTGAATCCTAAGTCATTTAACTGGCCATTTAGATCAAAAATTCCAATCTAAATTATATTGTAAAATGTGACTATACAACTATTCTTTATTACTATTTGGATCCTTAGTTTTATCATTTAGTGCGATTGTTGTTTCTAGTACAAGAACTTTTATCTACAACCATTTTCCATTAATAATTATGGTTTTGAATAACGAAGGCATGCGAAACATTAGAAACCAATATGCTTAATATTCATGGAAAAATAATCATGCTAGTTAATTTTTTTTTACATTCTTTTTAACTTGTCAATTATGGATTTCACATCAAACAAGAAAAATGTGAAAAAAACATGTACAGTTTATCATGAAATATTTCACGATTTTTAGGCCATTCTTCCATCAGCTTTTGTAAAAAAATATATCTATCCTATGGATGGAAGGGAGATTTGAAACCATTAATACAACCAAACAGAACAAAATATGTGAAATTTGGATCCGATGACAAATATAAGCACCATTGTTCATACAGTTAAATGTTGTAACCATTGTAGTTTTGACAGTGGTTGTACACAATAAGATGTAATTTGTGGATCTCATGACAAATATAAGCACCATTATTCATACAGTTAAATGTTTGTAGCCATTGTAGTTTTGACAGTGGTTGTACACAATAAGATGTAATTTAGTTTTTGTTCATGACAGTCAGACGAGAAAGCAAAATTACGCGGTTTTCAGTAATAGCACTACACTTAGCTCCATAACTATTTTATTAAAGTTTCAAGCGCTAATAAAGCTAAATCATGTGCAACAGCTTTAGATAATTTTGAGCGAGCCGATTATTAGAGATTTTAACATCATTTAGTTCGTTAAACATGTTTAATTACGGTTGAGTGAAACAAAAACCGACACACACACACACACACACATATCCGTTACTATAACTAGTGCAGCTTTCTATAACTGTTTCCTAGGCTGTTAATCTGGGGATTCATGGTTCTCATCCTTTTTCCACAAAAAGTAGCTTCGCATTTGGAGTTGTGGTGGATGTGTTATAAAAGTGGCGTTCAAATGCCACTATTTGATCAAACACGGTGGGTGCTGTTGACTGGCTGCCTTCCCTCTAGTTTATCAGTTTTGAAAGTAAACTAAACTATAACAGTTAAACGAAAACCTGACTTAGGTTGATCAGTGGTTCGGACAACATCCTGTTTAAAACATACCACAGTTCTATGTTATCTAATTGAAGATTAGAAAAACTTTAGTTAACAGTCAGTTGTCGCCAGAGTACTGCTCCAAGCTATGGTAAGCCCAACAGTAGATCTCTCTCTTATAACATACTAGCTGGAGTACTCGTCTTCCTGGACGGGTGAAATAAAAACTCGTTTGTAACAAACGCTAGGAAATTGTTCTTCTATTTTTTTCTTAACATAATAAACATTAAAAGTGCAATAAAAACACATAAAAGTACCAATACTTAAAACAAAAACATACTGTTTTCAAGAATTCTAACAAAAGTAGTTACATAATTTATTCTGATGCTGGGAGATACACAACATTGGTAGTTTTTTCCTAAATTAGATATGAAATTAGAGGGGGGGTCCAAAACCTCCCCATGATGTTACTAATGTTATCCTGTATCACTGTGTCAAGTTTAGTGCTGATTGACCAAGAAATGTGGAAACTTATAAGGAACAGACACACATATTGACGTTTATTTATATAGATGAAAACATCAGGCTGAAGTACAATTTCATTTGATATTCACATTTGTTCAGATCCCTCATTCAGTGTATATTAGCGTCTTTCTCTATTTCTACTTTAAACTTACTGGAATAGTACTTAACTATATCGCCATGTCAGATCACCTCAAAATCCGACTTCAAGCCATGACCACATCTCATCAGAGCAACGGCTAAATTGAGCTGTTCCTGTGTTGTAGATCCAGATCTGGTCAGAAAATGGTTACAGATAAGTAAATTGCTGCTTTAAACCAATCATATTCTTCAGATTTTCAAAGCGATACTTTGAATACCATTTCTTTCATCTCGCCTTGCGATGCAAGACAACGGAAGTGAAGTAACTGGTGCAGTCTGCTTATCTCAAAATTTTAAAGTTAAATCATTTGAAATGTATTAAATCTGTTCCTCGGGAATCGAATCTTTAGTTTTGTTTTGTATTATCAAAATGATCTCTGGTTGCACTACAAATACCGAATTACTTTATCAGTTAGGGGAGAGTGGGGTAAGACGGCCATATTTACTCTGAAGGCAGTTTTTCATCAGTTAAGAGGAATGTCATGAAAAAGCAAACGTTTTTAGAATGAGCCCTGTTTTTATTTAAATGTAATTTCTAGTTAAAACAAAGATTGGACATAGACATTCTTAGATATTAAAAAAATGTACTTCTTGTGGCTTGACGCCGTTTTACCTGTAAGTCTGGATAAAATGGACTCGCAAGATGAGTTAAAGCGGCCCACATCTAACTCATAGCGACTATAATTTAAAGAAAATGCTCCATTTAACAACTTCATTTAAACCAGTTGAATCATTATTTAAACGTTCCCGGCAAGGACCGTTTGTTTGGTTTTCGAGCAAAGACACGTTGGGCTATATGCTGTGTCCTCCGAGGAGAATCGAACCCCGGATTTTAGCATTGTAAGTTCGTAGACTTTCCGCTGTCCCGCCGGTGGACAGGCAAGGATCGAAAAGGCCATGTGTCATGCGTAAATTGCGCATTATCTAGGACAATGACTCAAAATAACGTGGGTACTAGTGTGTGGCAACGGCGTACATCGTGTTCGAAGCCTATGACGTATATATATATATATATATATATCATTGGTGTGTGGTAAGTCGACCCCAAGAGGAGGGCGTCTTACCCTAGGCCACTCATCATAGAGCAATCGCGCGTTATTAAAAATCTATTAACTTGAACTGTGTTTCTTTTACTATCTATAACTACTCATTGTTTCAAGTGAACAAATTAAAATTCTCTCAAATATCAACTTTATAACCACAAAAGATTCAAAGTATTTACGCTAGTTCAAAGTTATTCAAAACAAAAAGTCTCGCGTTGATCATTCACATTCGTGCACTTCTGCTAGAGTGTTTACTCTAGATGGCTTCACATCATAATTGCCCCTCAGTGGCACAGCGGTATGTCTGCTGACTTACAACGCTAGAATCCGGGTTTTGATACTTGTGGTGGGCATATCACAGATAGCCCATTGTGTAGTTTTGTGCTTAATTACAAACAAACGTCATAATTCTAGGAACACATGAGTAAAAGCAAAGAATAATAGTAATAGCATGTGAACCACACTACTACTACCATATCCATTGCCAAAGAGGCATTTCACCCAATACCAGGACTCATCAGGCCGACAGCAATATGATAGGCACCAAAAGTGACCGTCTTACCTCAATTTCCTCTATTTGAACAATTTTTGTGGGAACAAGTATCACAAATTACTGAAAGACAGGAATGGTTAATTAGAAAGTTCGCTTTCTAACGCAAATATTATGGGATTGGTCCCTCTCTACTGTATGAAAATGAGCTGCACCAGAGTACAGTCACGTGTTGATAGTTTACACTACGAATGGCTGTCATCCACCCTATCACAATGCACATTAGCATAATGACTATAAACATATTATTCCCAGTAGTAGTATGGTGACGTACTCTTGGCTTCAACGACAGAAATGCCTCCTGACAAACGTGTAGAAGTCAAAGCTATGACTATGAAGGCTACTCTAAGCGACAGATTGAGGTAAAAATTCATGTTTCAGTAGACTCTGTGTGGAAATTCTGCTAAGTGTAAATTAAAATAGTTGGGTTAATTATAGAAGCATAATATGTGGAAAGCCCAAACACTTCATAAGTGACTCAGTGTATGCTCTTTACGTGATGCACGATAATCCAGTAGAAATCTTTCCAATAACGTAGCTGTAAGTACAGGTGTGAATGATATCTCTAAGAAACTGTATAATACGTGGTAGCTCAAAATTACCTCAATGGACGTGTAGCTACTCAGAAAACTACTGCTTAGGAGAGATAACCGTACTAAACACTGCAATGTTCATCAGTCTTCAAACAATGGGATGAGCTAAGCTGGATAAGAGAGCACTTTACAGAGGAATCCAAATTTAAACTGTTTATAAACAATCGGTGATAGTTTATTCAATGGCAAAAGGAGAAAAGTTTAGGTTGTGTCTCAAAGGATGGTTTTGGAGATTTACGCATTCATTCCATTGGAAACAATGTCTGTTAAACAGGAATTCATCTTCCAGTATAACAGTGATACCAAGGATGCAATATTTTGTAGCGAAACTATACCTGGGAGAAACAAAAAGCGGCCAAAGAAACACTTAAAAGCATGACTGGGCCTGCACAAAGTCTTGATCTGAATATAGTCTTGTATACAAATTGAGAAGATCAAACGGTAACCAAATAACTTGGCTGAATTGTGGAGAGTCATACAGGGCACTCGGAACAATAGTTCACAATCATACCTTAATGACCTTATGATATCGTGGAAACAATGTGTACTGAGAGTCATACAGGGCATTCGGAACAATAGTTCACAGTCATACCTTAATAACCTTATGATATCGTGGAAACAATGTGTACTGAGAGTCATACAGGGCACTCGGAACAATAGTTCACAATCATACCTTAATAACCTTATGATATCGTGGAAACAATGTGTACTGAGAGTCATACAGGGCACTCGGAACAATAGTTCACAATCATACCTTAATGACCTTATGATATCGTGGAAACAATGTGTACTGAGAGTCATACAGGGCATTCGGAACAATAGTTCGCAATCATACCTTAATAACCTTATGATATCGTGGAAACAATGTGTACTGAGAGTCATACAGGGCATTCGGAACAATAGTTCACAGTCATACCTTAATAACCTTATGATATCGTGGAAACAATGTGTACTGAGAGTCATACAGGGCATTCGGAACAATAGTTCACAATCATACCTTAATAACCTTATGATATCGTGGAAACAATGTGCACTGTTCTGTTTAAAGCAAATACAAAATACTAGATCATTGTATAATGCATTCAACTTTCTTTTATAGTTTTATAGTAATGAGAAAGTGATAATTCAGTTGCGGCTTCTTATTATTCGTGACCTCTCTATGCGTGTCACCTGTGTGTTTTCATAATTATTAACATATCTTGTAAATACATATATATCGTCTCTTTGAAGGTGTTTTAACACTGCCGCGAAAAGCATAGCTAAAGTGTGGTTCGGTTGGAGTGTATCATATTGTTTTCAATCAATGAAATAACAAAAGAACTATGATGACTTTTTACATACTTTATTATTACAATTTTTATAAAGAATGATTGTCAAAAAAGACCTAAAAATAGCTCGTTTCACATTTAGATGACAACTTTCATAAAATTCAATGACAGATACATTTAATCGCTGATAAAATGCTCTTACCAAGTCATATATGTAAAAGTTAAATATCTACTAACATATCCCATTATATACATGTAAAGAAAAAACTTTTCAAAAAAGGAAGTAAATGTAAGGATAGCTAATACCAATCCTTCAAAAACAATGCAAACAAGATAGTAGGGATGACATTTGGATCATCCTTATATAATAGTACAGGCACAAAGTGTAGTAGAACGTTAGGAGACAAAAATAGGATAAATTAAATTCAACTATGATTGAATAGCTATATATATATATATATATTGCTATATGTTAATTCCTGCCTGTGATACTAGGTAAGGATGATGCAAGTGCCATCCCTATTATCTTGCTTGGATTGTTTTTGAAGGATTGATATTAGCCACCCTTCATTTACTTCCTTTTTCTGAAAACAAATTTTTTACATGTTTGCTTGTTTTTCTTTTAATGCAATGTTTCAATAGAC
>NW_013666694.1:134614-143110 GCF_000517525.1 Limulus polyphemus
GAGCTATCCCTACACAGTTAGTGCTCCCGCCTGCCTTATATATGTGTGTGTGTCAGTTAATCTGGTGATAGGTGGGTGCAGTTAAATCAACATATTTCATTATGGCGGTCTATAAGGCAGAATGCGTGACAAAATAACACTACTTAATGCTTGTACATAGCATGATATTCATTTGAAATACACATTATGGCGGTCTGTAAGGCAGAATGCGTGACAAAATAACACTACTTAATGCTTGTACATAGCATGATATTCATTTGAAATACACATTATGGCGGTCTGTAAGGCAGAATGCGTGACAAAATAACACTACTTAATGCTTGTACATAGCATGATATTCATTTGAAATACATCTTGACTTAACAGAATCTGCCCAGGGTTCGAAGGTATGGTATTTTCCATTAGTCCTCTGCATCATACATATCAATCTAGTCAGTAGAAATCCAATTTTCATCAGCTGTATCTTTTAAGTACACGTCACTCGTGTCGTGTTGCAAGACGCAGGGATGTGTCCTCTGTATAAATTTTGCTGGAAACAGCACTAATTCAGGCCACTAAAGTTATTAGCCTTTAATGGATGAAACAGTGCACCACCCCTAATGTATTCACACCTGGTGTCGCACGTATTCCACCACACCTTTCTATTCTCGCACACGTTTTACGCTTCTGAAGTTTAAAATTACCGTAAACTAACGTTTCTATATTTATATTAGTCTCTGTATGTATAAATTCCGTAATCAACAGCGGTTCATTGTATAACAAAACAGTTAGTGTCCTTTTCTCTATATCTGTTGTGTTAAAGCACAACTCTGGAACATATTTCCAGGTTTCTTCTAGAAACTCATAAAATGTATTTAAGTTAAAAAACTAATTAGTAAAAAAAAAACTGGTAAATAAAATAAAACTGGCTTACCTCTCATGATCTTCCAGTAAAAAATCAGTAAATTCCAAATTTATCTTCTTGGGATTAGGTGCACGAATCTCGTAGTAGCACTCTATCAGATCTGGGTAGTATTCTGGGTATCCAGGGCTGCTGATGATGTCATGAGGGTGGTTAGCATCAAGAAAGAAGGTCTCATTGCAGTCTTCTGTATTGAAGGTTTCAATGTGAACTACGATAAAAAATTTGGCTTTAAAAATGAAATAATTTATTTTGAAAACAGATTAATCGAACAAACAAGGTTTTTTAAAACAAATATTAGTTATTATTTAAAAGTAATTTTAGAAGGAAGAATGAGGCTTTTCTTGGAAGGTTTTGTTCAGGGATTGAGTTACCATAAAGTCGTTCGTTTCATATACTAGTACAGGTCTTCTGGTCAATGAAATAACTGAGATATATAACAATTTACCTGGAAAGGACTAATGAAGGCCTATAATAGCAGATAAAATAAAATAACCTCGTGCACAAAGCACTTTGAATCTTTCACGAAAACAAGCATTTTAAACAATAAGGCTATTTTTACAGTGTGACCCAACAGAATTTTATTAGTATCAATAAGGTGCATTGTATCTTAGGTTATTTTTACATTGTGGCTCAACAAAATGTTGCCAGTATTAATTAGGTGCATGGTATCTTAGATTATTTTTACAGTGTGACCCAACAAAATGTTATTAGTATCAATAAGATGTGTGGTATCTTAGGTTATTTTTACAGTGTTACCCAACAGAATGTTACCAGTATCAATAAGGTGCGTGGTATCTTAGGTTATTTTTACAGTGTGACCCAAGAAAATATTATCACTATAATACGACATTATCTGAACGAATTGCATGTACGGCCATTTTTCTATACACTTGTGACAATTTGCTGAGATACACTGTTACATCTTGAAGGTCTAATTAAATACATTTAATAGTAAAGCTTTAAGTTGTTGTGACATATATAATGTTAAAATTCAGCATTAAAATACGGAATACGTGAGAAATAGAGTTTTGATATTAACATCGGAGAAGTGTTGTTCATGAAACTGTACATTTTTAATGTCACTCGATAAGAATGTCAAACGGAAAAGTATCGATCCCCCCCCCCTGCTGTTAATCCTAGGATCCAACTTCCGTGGAAATATATTTTCAATTTTCATCAATAGTTGCTTTATGCAAACATCTTGAAACAAGAGGATGTTTTAAAATATATTAACAAAAACGTAAACTTTATCCTGAGGGTGAACACCCTCACAATACTTTGTTTGCTGTGATATTAAAGGTACAAACGTACATTATACCCAACAAACCGAACGTCAATTTCAAAGTGGGGGTTAAGTTCATGCTTGTGTAACGTATTTATCTTTATTTAGCTTTTCTAGAATGTTAACCTGCGTTCATGCATTTGTTACGTTTGACTTTCAGATATTTTCAGATATTTCAAGTAGATAGAATTTCTGGTAACCTAATTTCCATTCTTGGTTAAAAAGTACTTTTTTTTCTGAAAAATGCAAAATGACATTCTGTTTTATTTCTTCAAAATAATTTTAGGTATTGTCTGATAGTACAATTAAATCTACAATATATATATAATGAGAGCAGTTTTGAAAATGTTATTCTTGGCTTGGTTTAACGCAAACCGGAGTTTATTACGATGCATTTTTTAAACATAAATAAAATAACAACTTGTATCTCTAGAATGTAATTTTATTTGCTCAATATTTTGTTATATCGATAGGATATCAGTTAACTAATTGGAACTGACAGTAAACTGACAGGAAATCGATAGCTCCTGACGAAGCTGTAATAGCGAAATATTGAGCTAATAAAGTTATTTTATTTACGTTTATAAAAACATTCAGTTTTGAAAATATTTCCTTTGTACAAATGGGACTAGAAAATCTTACTACTGGATGTGTCTACGCAAACTACGTATAACAAGGATATGGTTAGCGTACCCACACTGTGAATCCAAAGGCTCTTGGTTCGCGTACCGTTAGTGCAAGAACACGCTTCGCACTTTGGGCCAGTGGTTACGCTATAAAAGTGGTGGTGGCCAAATCCCACTATTTAGTGAAACACAGAGCCGGTGGAGAGTGTTTTGGGTTAATTTCCTTTTCTCTAGTATATCTATTGAAAACTGGGACGGCTACGTGCGGTTAGCCCTTGTGCAACCTTGCGCAAAAAATTTAAAACAAATATTTATATGACTCAGATGTTTATGAATAATGTCATGGAGACGACCAATTTGTTCAATGTACGAAACCTCTCACTACTTGCAAATTACACAGTAAACAAAGCTACGCAATGGGCTATCTGTGCTGTATACCCACCACAGGTATCGAAACCCGGTTTTTAGCATTATACGCCTTCAGATTTAACGCTGAGCCACTGGGGAGGGCAAGAAGTTTAAACCGCTTAACTTGTGTATTATTGTTGACAAATGGCCCGAATGTGAACAGGAAATTTTGTTTCGTGATAGCAGACTGCAAGATACTTAGGCTCAATCAGTAAATACCATGTGTATAGTAACGTCTTCAGCTTTCTCCAAAATATATTTTTCTATTATTTTTAGCTAACAATATAATATTTTAAGACTAAAATGCTTCATTCCTGGAGACCAAAAATATTACAATTTTTTTATCAGTAACCTTACTCACAGTCAGATGCCACTGAAGTGATTATTTTAAAAATCAGGAAGTTTATGAACTTGTCACAGTCTATCCGAATAAGTTACACGAACATTAATCCTTCCTTTATCTTAACGCCTCGAGCTTAATTATTTTTACACCTGTTTACTAAATTTGATTTCTTTTTAACAGTTCTTTATGTCAGTAGATTTCTCCGATGAATAATAATTTTACACAGCGAATTATTTGTTTATTTATTTTTCCACACACATACACATATATATATATATTGTTGTTTTATTGTTTTAACCAGTCGCATCACGATACAGTAGTGTGTTGTCTGTCAGTCAATCAGTAGACACTAACATGACGTCACATAAGGGACGCTTAACGTTGCAATTTGTACTGTCGTGACGTCAATAAAATGTGCGCATGTCATGAATCACTAGAAGAATTATGCACTATGTATGCTAAAAACCAGCATGATACATATGAACTTCAAAAGCAAGAAATAAAAATATTTGTTACTCTTAATTTTGGCTTTATTTACTCTTGAAACAGAATACTTTCGGGGACCCTGTGAAAGTACATCTAGTAGATATATATGTATATATTATTGCAACTGTATCTGTTACATATTGAATATTATGCAGATTGTTGCATAGATTATTGCAAAGTTATATTGTTGCATATTCAATATTCTACATATTGTTATATATATATTACTATCACGTCATAATGTTTGACATTAAATGTTCTATGTATTTTTCTATGTAACGTTAACTCTTAGCACGTTCACTTATCTACGTACTTGTTGCAATATTAATGTAACAGTCAAATGTTACATATTTAATGTTTCACGTATTGTTGTATATGCTATTGTAACGTTGAAATGTTACATACCCAATGTTTTGTGTTTTGTTGCAGCTTGATATTATTGGAAGACTTGAAACAATAATAAACGATAAATTTCCTAAAAATAGTGACAAAAATACAGATGTGCAGTCAAGCCAATGCCTTGGATCATAGCGTATATGCAATGTGATTGTCTAGTGGGCCGTTTACAACCATATTTTGTTATTCTATGTGTTATTTCAACAAGGAAAATTACATTGCATTTGTTTTTTAGCAAAGGAGATTGACTGCAATGCACTGTTGGCAAAAATGTTAGGATTTCTGTGAAATGGGTGTATCCAGTACAACAGAACGATGAGGTTTGCTAAGTAGCCGAGGGGATTTTTTTCCGCAGGATGCCGCCATTCGTTGTCATTTTACTGAGTGCAAGAAAATACCGCTATCAAAGTGAGCGATTTTTGAAAGTCGTCATTTCTATAAGAAGTGTTAAAGGATATGTTAAATTCAATTCAAATCAATTTATTTGACATGGTACAATAAAATCGTGCATGTATAAAATACCGACATGAAAAATATGTATGTAAACCGAACAACAACAAATATATGCTCAAACATGTTTCTGTCTTAATGCGTTTTTTCTATTAATGCTCCTATCTTCGAATTATTTCTTTCAATCAGTCGACGAAGGAAGTCCCTTTTTTTTGTGAAATTCCCTCACAACAAGAAACATCCTTGTTCTTAGTAATACGTTTTTGTTTTTTTTTCATATTGACCGTTCAGCACATACCAAGACTAATGGAACGATATTGATATCAATACGTAATTTTAGGACTTTCGAAAAGTGAATTATTTTTTCTGCAATGTACTCTTGAAAGAAGTATTTTGATGTGTACTTTTTTTTCTACGATTAATCGTTCATAAGATACAAAGCGTGACAGGCAGAGAGACATTTGAATATTATATATACATAGCTTGTTCTTCTAAATGTTTTCATACATATTATAATATCGAGACCATCTGACTTTATACTATCGTTCAAAAGTTCACTTCTCGTGCACATTTCTTATGATCAATAACTTATATTTGTAATATCTTTCCATCTTCCAGTGCTCTACTATTGATCAAAAAAAGGGTTGTTTTTCGAAACGTCACCACTTGCACTTGTGTTTTAGTAATATTAAATTATTTAAATTTGTATCTGTAGAATTGGTTTCACCCTATTTGTTAATTATACATATTTTTTTGCATCATTCTGTCAGATGGTATCAACTATACAAATAAAAATTTCTGATATGAAAGCTTGTTTTTCCCCTGTTCATTTCATTGATGTAAAAATACAGTTAAAATCTGTGCTAATCCTTAGCAAAAGTTGCATGAGGTCTTGCTTTGTTGAGTTAAAATAACATTTAAAACTAATTTTATCTCTCAAATAAGTTCATAAGATATACCATAAAATAAAAGTTATGCATTTAATTTAAACGATAATTTAAAATAATGAAAATACTGGGAATGACAAATCCCCCTAAACATACAGCCCGTTAGTGAATTGTGTGATTTGAGTAACCTGTTTCTTGGAGCCCACCTTCTAAGCCCTGGTCTGGTTAAAATATGATCTAATAAGTTAGATATGCTGATTAAACCAAGAATGTAGTATAACTTCTTAACATATATAATGTATGGATACATTTATAGCGAAAGAAGTTTATGAATTTAAACAATCAACATTAGATTAGTTTCATCTAAACATTGACTTGATGTGAGTGACCTGAGTTTTTTGTGGGCATTATTCCACCATTTTCAGCTTGAGGAATTCCTTGTGAATGTACTTGAGGTTTTCCCGCATTATAAAAAGAACCGTAGAATCTTAAGTGTTATAAACAATACAATTTATACGGTAATATAGAACTATTTGCCCACGAGGGATAATACTATACCTAGCTGAGAAATGCAGTTTCGACTTATAACTGCTCTTATCATTCCAACTACATCGCTTTTTGAGGACGATGTTACTCAAAGCTGCGTCGTGTGTATTTTATCTTTGTGAATATATGTTTTCCATTTGATAGCGAAAGAATGTATGGGCTTATGTCACTTTCCAACTAGATTTATCATTCGAGTTTTCTTCACCTATGTAAGTGTAGTTTGAAACATTCATCGAAGCTTTTCAAGCCAAGCTAGGAGATGAAATTCTTTCGAAACTAAACAACGCAAGAAATCTTAGGATAGAGCCGACTAAATATAAGTAATACTTTATTTTCTTAACCACATTTTCATTTGCTTTGATAAAGATCTTTCTTTCCTAGAAATCAGACAGTATCTGGAGAAATATCAAGCAAAAAGGAAAGTTGCACTCTGACTAGTCTTCATAAAGACATGTAAGAGGGAGTTTTACGACATATTCTACGTAATAGCACAGTCAGTTCTTTTAGAACTAGTCCAAGAAAACTAATTGCAAGAACCATTAGTTTTCTTGGACTGGTTCTAAAAGAACCACAAAAATTGTCTTACAAGACAATTGTGGCAAACCTGCTGGATGGTACGTATTTATGTATACATTACTTATAAACGTGGCAAACCTGCTGGATGGTACGTCTTTATGTATACATTATTTATAAAAGTGGCAAACCTGCTGGATGGTACGTCTTTATGTATACATTACTTATAAAAGTGGCAAACCTGCTGAACGGTAAGTCTTTATGTATACATTACTTACAAACGTGGCAAACCTGCTGGATGGTAAGTCTTTATGTATACATTACTTATAAAAGTGGCAAACCTGCTGAACGGTAAGTCTTTATGTATACATTACATATAAACGTGACAAACCTGCTGGATGGTACGTCTTTATGTATACATTACTTACAAACTTGGCAAACCTGCTGAACGGTACGTATTTACGTATACATTACTTATAAACGTGGCAAACCTGCTGAACGGTACGTATTTACGTATACATTACTTATAAACGTGGCGAACCTGCTGGATGGTATGTATTTACGTATACATTACTTATAAACGTGGCAAACCTGCTGGATGGTACGTCTTTATGTATGCATTACTTATAAACGTCATGCTGTTCGTCTACTAATAAGCAATCAAAATAATACTGAAGGCAATATTACAAATGCTTCTTTGAGTACAACGACCAATAATCTTGTTTTTGTCTCTTTCTTCGGAGCAGGAAATTCCCAAATCAGCAGATACATATTCTCATTAAGACCTTTCATTAATGACGAAATAACGAACTCACTATTTTCATTACTAACAACTGTATTGAGACCCTAAACTGCCGAAGCTTCTTCTGTATAGCTGCTTTTAAAAAGTATTCTTTGTTTAAATAACAAGCACTCAAATCTTTTCATGTTCGACGAGACGAATGTTTACTTGGCTTCCAATATAGCAAGAGCGAACAGTAAATTAACGATTTTTTTATGAATTTCTAAAACTATCTCAACTTATCGTGAAAATTGAACAGCCTGACCACAGTCAAGCAGATTTGGACGTGAGTGAAAGACTTGTACACGTTTAATCAATACGTTGTTCCGCTACTTTCCTAAACTACAACTTGTTATGAAATTTGAGAGTTTTGGCTTGAAGTAATTGAAATAAACAACTTAATTATGTTGTTTAAAAATAAAATTATTTTTAAGGAGGTAAGGGTCTTTAGATTTTTAATGTATTTGCTTCGCTTGTAATATAGCTTTTAATATTCTTATATAACAAAATCAAGTACTTTTAACAATGTTTAACGCATTAGTTGTTGTTTTTTATTTTGTTTATCCCTAGATGATGTTCAGTCTAAAATATGCATGTTGAAGTAAAGAAAACCTATAAAATTTACACCCGCCCATAAAAGGTTATTTGGTTTCAACAATATTGTATTTGTATTTTATTGGATATCTAAGCAAAATTTTAAAATTTGTTTACGTTTTGTTTGTCTACTTTACAGCTGGCCCGGCCTGGCCAGGTGGTAGGGACGCTTAACTCTCAATCTGAGGGTCGCGGGTACAAAACCACGTCCCACCGAACGTGCTTGCCCTTTCAGCCGTGGGGGCGTTATAATGTGACGTTCAATCCCTCTATTCGTTGG
>NW_013666694.1:143600-144465 GCF_000517525.1 Limulus polyphemus
TCCCACTATTCGTTGGTAAAAGAGTAGCCCAAGAGTTGGCAGTGGGTAATGATGACTAGCTGCCTTCCCCCTAGTCTTTCACTGCTAAATTAGGGACGGCTAACGCAGATAGCCCTCGTGTAGCTTTTCGCGAAATTCAAACAAACCAAACTACTTTACAGCTAAAAGTTAAAATGTAATATCCAAGATTTAAAAAGTAAATTTACATTACCACGCTCAATGTTTCTCGTTAATATTTCAATAATCCTTTTATATTCATGATTAATATTGAAAAAAAGTCTTTTTTTTAATACTGCATATTATATTTTAAAGAAAGAAAATTAAATTTAAAAACGTAAAACATTTGCTTCAACACAAAGACGAGAGTGAAAACGATAAAGTGTTAACTAATAAATATCATTTAGGATTCAACTATTATGTCGTAAAGAAATTAATGTCGTTTTTTTTTTCAGATGAAAAAACCCGAATAACTTATATATCAAAATAAAGCATTTACTTAAATGAAATATTCTCCATTCTTATCGATGATGCTTTTCCATCTTACAATCAGGTTATTAATGCCCTGATTAAAAAAATCTCTTGGTTTTGAAGAAAAAAACATGTCGATGTTCTCTTTAACACTTCCACATTTGCATACGTTTTCCCGTTAAGATGGTATTGCAGCGAATGAATATGGAGAATATGGTGGGTGGGGGGAGAACTTCCCGACCCAACTCCATGATCTTGTGTTGCGTCAAACGTGCCACATGTGGACGTGCATTGTCGTGGAGAAGAAGAGCTCCTTTTCGATTGACGAGTGAAAGGCGTTTCTGATGAAGGACTTGATTTAAACGTTCCAGTTCCTGACTATATGTCTCTGTATGAC
>NW_013666694.1:145465-146863 GCF_000517525.1 Limulus polyphemus
CTAGGACCGAGCCATTGTTTTTGGCGTTTAATATTCGCATAGAGAATCCATTTTTCATCACCGCTAACAATTCTCTCCAAAACCGCGCGAGAAGAAGCAAAGCAACGTTCACACGTTGGAAACGATGATCATCGGAGAGTTCGTGAGGCACCCAAACACCTTCTTTATGCAGTTTTCCCATATTCCATGTTTACGTATTGTTTCATGAGAGACATGCGATTTCAGGGCCATTTCACGAGTGTGTTACCATTGGGTTAGACTCAACAAGCGTCTTCAAAGCATCAATATCAATTTCAACATGTCGGCCCCTGCTATCACTGTTTTTAAGGCTAAAGTCACCTGAAAGAAATTTGCTGAACCATCGTTGACACTTACGAACATTCAAAACATTTCCATAAACTTATTTTACATTATTTGTGGCTACAGAAGTGTTGTTTCCCTTCTTGTATTCAAACAGCATTACATGCTGAATGTGTGCCTCGTCGTGTGTCATCACTATAAGGGATTAGAGTATACTAAACTTTACACATTATGTAGGCTACACTAACGTGACGTTTAGGCAGTTCGTTTAACTATTATAAATGATGTACGTTTTTTTTGGGGGGGGGGGGGTTAATTTCTTGACGACCTAAAATTATTGTCAAGTGAATGAGTGATCAAATCATTAAACATTGTTGTAGCTTTCTTCCCATGATATGGTTTTAAACAGTTGAATGAAGCGAAGTAATGGAGTCTGATGCCTTTTACAATCTAGAAGCCTGCTCATTTGGTTTATGACCACAGTTGTTCTTAATGACAGGCTTATTATTTTTTGATCAATACTGTTGATAGATTGTAATGACATCCTATGAATATCCAACCAAAGAAAGAATATTTAATAATGACCTTCTTGTTAAACGATCACCAACTATCATGTCCCTGTGAAAGTCGGGAAGATTTTTGCTCTTACTCATTTCTTTCTAGGCTGATCACTTTATCGTTTCTTCTCCGCATCTATAGGGTTCAATTAATAACCTAACATACTACGTGATCTGCTTATTTTACATATGCAAATAAATGTTCAACAAATGTGTATATCTGATAAAGAAAGAGAGAGGGTGTCTAATAAGTATGTGCATAAATCATACATAGCCTACATATCTCTTGTTATTGTATATTACATAATTTGAACGTGAGATATAAGCATACTAGAGTATTTATTGTAATGAACTCGTGAATTAATTTTTTAAATATACATTAACTTTACTGGTAATAGACATGAACAACATGCTTGACTGCTTCAACTAATGTTTCTTTTGTTTCTTTTTGAATTTCGCGCAAAGCTACACGAGGGCTATCTGCGCTAGCCGTCCCTAATTTAGCAGTGTAAGACTAGAGGGAAGGCAGCTAGTCATCACC
>NW_013666694.1:147851-154614 GCF_000517525.1 Limulus polyphemus
GGTGATGACTAGCTGCCTTCCCTCTAGTCTTACACTGCTAAATTAGGGACGGCTAACACAGATAGCCCTCGTGTAGCTTTGCGCGAAATTCAAAACAAACAAACAAACATATCCATGGTGACGACGCGTTTCGCTCAATACTCTAAGGGGCCGAATAAAAAATGTAGGGATTAAACAAATACAATAAGCCAAATACTAATGACCTCTAGTACCCAGGTATGATAATATATTTATTTATTAATAAATAAAAGCTTACAGCTTCACTGTAAAGATTATCTACAAAATAGAACTATCAGTTTTTGAGTAAACAAATAAAATGCATTTTAGTAGAACGTATAGAGACTTGAAATCCTATTTACACGAATTAACTGTAGCAACTTCTCTCTAAATACTAACGTAATTAACGCGAGAAAATATAGAATAGGGTGTTATATTTCTCTAAAATCTAAAGTCATCTATAATATTTGATATATTTATGTTTTCTGTGTGTGTATAAAAGGCATTATCAAAAATAATAAAAAATGGCGAAATTTAAATGTTCATCTTTATCCTGTGTAACTAGAGGTTTTCGTTACAATTAGGGTTAGTAAGAATATGAATATTCTAACCATCAGTAATTTTACCAGCTGATAATAGAGTTAAACTCTGTGTGGGATAATATCATACAATATGGTATTTGGAAATAAAGTTTGGTTCTCGAAATAAAAATGCATAACAACACCTGCTACGTAATTGTCTCAACCATAGAATTCTAACACCTGCCACGCCATAGTCTCAGCCAGGGAATTCTAACACTTGCCACGTAATAGTTTCAGCCAGGGAATTGTAACACCTGCCGCGTAATACTTTCAGCCAGGGAATTCTAACACTTGCCACGGAATTGTCTCAATCAGATAATTCTAACACTTGCCACGTAATAGTCCCAGCCAGGGAATTCTAACACTTGCCACGTAATAGTTTCAGCCAGAGAATTGTAACACCTGCTTCGTAATTGTCTCAGCCAGGGAATTCTAACACTTGCCACGGAATTGTCTCAACCAGATAATTCTAACACCTACCACGTAATAGTCCCAGCCAGGGAATTCTAACACTTGCCACGTAATAGTTTCAGCCAGGGAATTGTAACACCTGCTTCGTAATTGTCTCAGCCAGGGAATTCTAACACTTGCCACGGAATTGTCTCAACCAGATAATTCTAACACCTACCACGTAATAGTTTCAGCCAGAGAATTGTAACACCTGCCGCGTAATAGTTTCAGCCAGAGAATTGTAACACCTGCCGCGTAATAGTTTCAGCCAGGGAATTGTAACACCTGCTTCGTAATTGTCTCAGCCAGGGAATTCTAACACTTGCCACGTAATAGTCTCAGCCAGGGAATTCTATTTTCGTTCGTTCTTCTCTTGCCTCAACAATTAAATACCGAAACGGCTGGAAATGTGTACTAAAACCAAAAATAAATGTCATTAGCGCATTACACCATTACCACCTTTCTCAAAATTAGCTTTGAAAAACGATCACTACAAATGTTGTCCAATTGCTATTGTGTTTACGATCTCATTACGTGATGTTGAGATATAAACACGTACAGTCACCAATTACTAAAAACAAAAAGTGGAGATACAACACTTGACAATGGCAGTTAATTAATATATGACTAGTTTATTGAAAAGCAATACCGAAAACAAAATGGTACAAGAGTGATAAGTCATAAGGTTCTCTTACGCCCCCCATAAAGCTATTTTCTAGTTCTATTTAAATAAGTCTACTGAAAGTCGATAGGTGGCGCTGAATCATGCGATAAAGACGACTTCATAGAAAGTCAAAAAATATTATTCATCCTACAATGAATTTTATTTTTTTATATTTACCTTGGATTCATAATTTCGTAGAAATATTACTAATCATTACTGCCCAAATAAGATCAGTTTAACCTGTTTACGTGTCAACCTAAGAAAGTAGAAAGAATCATGTTTATCAGTATTTTCTTCATTATTCTTCTGGTGCTTGTCTTGCCCGTAATACTTTATAAAAAGTCCTTTGATTGGTTCTAATGAGATTTTGTACTTTGTTATTGGTTGAAGGTAGGATTATCATTACTGGTGTAGGAAATGGTGGTTTAAAGGAACTGGGTTAGGGATAAGAGTCAAAGTTCAACACACCTAAAACGCTATTATTGAAGCAACGTAAAATCTATTCCCTTTTTGACTGACAGGTTGTGGTTATTAGTTATGTATACTGAAAAAATAAAGTTCAGAGTGTGTTTACTCATTCTGTACGTTTGTAGACGATAAAGTAGAAGTTGTGGTCATCAGTGATGTATATTGAAATAAAATAAAGTTCAGGATATGTTTACTCATTCTGTACGTTTGTAGACGATAAGGTAGAAGTTATTTTTATTAGTTATGTACATTGAAAGAAAATAAAGTTCAGGATATGTTTATTCATTATGTATATTTGTAGACGATAAGGTAGAAGTTATTTTTATTAGTTATGTACATTGAAATAAAATAAAGTTCAGGATATGTTTACTCATTCTGTACATTTGTAGACGATAAGGTAGAAGTTATTTTTATTAGTTATGTACATTGAAAGAAAATAAAGTTCAGGATATGTTTACTCATTATGTATATTTGTAGACGATAAGGTAGAAGTTATTTTTATTAGTTATGTACATTGAAAGAAAATAAAGTTCAGGATATGTTTATTCATTATGTATATTTGTAGACGATAAAGTAAAAGTTATGTTTATTAGCTGTGTACATTGAAAGAAAATAAAGTTTACGATATTGTTTACTCATTCTGTATATTTGCAGCTTCCAAGTAGAATATATGTCATAAAAGATAAATTTGAAGTTATATTTATTTACAGAAAATAAAGTTAATGGTATTTTTACTCACTATGTACCTTTGTAGACGATAAAGTTATGTTTATCAATTATGTTTGTTTAGAGAAATTGAAATTAAAAGTATGTTTGCTCTCTATGCACATTTGTAGACGTTAGAATTAATTTTCGTTCACTATATTATTTATTTAACTGTAAACAATGCAACCGATGTAGTTTAATATGAGTTTCTGTTCTACCAGTGTTACATTGTTGCTTTTCAAAACTCTAGCTCGAGTTTATGACATAAAATTTGACACACACACACACACATACCAGGAAGTCACGAATAAATTAACAATAAAACAAATGCGATAAATATTTTATTGCAGATCGTGTGCTTGTAATGAACTATCCCGATCTTCAACTTCTAAGACTTATTTTTTTAAGATGTTTTATGGAGACACGCCTCTTTTTTTAAAGGAAAAAAGATCTCGCAGATATGTAAACACTTCGTGCCAAGCCTATATATTTCTAGAATGACATAGTTACGATTTTTTATACGGACAGACACGATCTGCAAGCATTCCAAGTTTGCTATATGAATATATTAATTTGAAATAGTATTATCATTAGCAATAATGTTCTATGGGAGTTAAGGAGGGACGACTACTAGATCGACAGTGCTTTGTTCATTGCTCTATTTGTACAAAGTTCGTTACACAGAGAAAAGCTATTTATGTTTGTAGCTACGGTCGTTTTGTACAAAATACTGAAAGCCACGTGGAACAGAACCCTGGGCAACAATAAGGCGTAATATTGAATCACTGACGGGTTCTTAAACCTAACTTCACATTGAATGTTTTCGGTAAATCCAAGACATGCGATCATTTGGAATACTACAGATGTAACAGTAGATTATACTTGTGCGATGGCAACGAGAGTAATACAGTAATTATATTAAAACACAACAGACATAAAAGTACATTTGGAATACTACAGATGTAACAGTAGATTATACTTGTGCGATGGCAACGAGAGTAATAAAGTAATTATATTAAAACACAACAGACATAAAAGTACATTTGGAATACTACAGATGTAACAGTAGATTATACTTGTGTGATGGCAACGAGAGTAATACAGTAATTATATTAAAACACAACAGACATAAAAGTACATTTGGAATACTACAGATGTAACAGTAGATTGTACTTGTGCGATGGCAACGAGAGTAATACAGTAATTATATTAAAACACAACAGACATAAAAGTACATTTGGAATACTACAGATGTAACAGTAGATTATACTTGTGCGATGGCAACGAGAGTAATAAAGTAATTATATTAAAACACAACAAACATAAAAGTACATTTGGAATACTACAGATGTAACAGTAGATTATACTTGTGCGATGACAACGAGAGTAATAAAGTAATTATATTAAAACACAACAGACATAAAAGTACATTTGGAATACTACAGATGTAACAGTAGATTATACTTGTGCGATGACAACGAGAGTAATAAAGTAATTATATTAAAACACAACAGACATAAAAGTAAAATAATTTATCTGTAACCACGTAAAAAATCGCAGAAAAGTGGAGAATATTTTGATACTGAAAAAAAAAGCAAGTAAATATAAGTGATACAACGTTAAAAGACGATGTTCCTCCGTAATTTCATGTTTGTACTATCGTAGTTTTACCAGGGAGGAGTTAGGACTTATCAGTACCCATAAATCTTTTTACGCTCAGAGAAGTCGTAGCAACAAAACCTTGGATTCAGTGCAAGCAAATCCAGAATAGATCTTTGACAGAAACTAGGAAATATAATTTCCACCTTTGGTCGCTACTGTTTGTGTTTTGAGCTTGTGTACTGTTTTCTTCGAATTTTCACTTTCCGTACACGTACACCTACCGTTTGATCAGTCAACAGCTTGTCACAAAACATAGTGACAAGGCATTATTCTTTCTAATAAAGTTGGCAAATAGTTTTTCTGCAGTTAACATTTTCTACAAAAAAAAAAGAAAGAAAGAAAGAAAAAGAAACGCCTATTCCTTTTCAATAATTGTGAAAATGAAGACAGAGATTAGACACTGACTCACCTCCTGGCTTGGGTCGTTGACATATGAATGGATTTTTGACTTCACAGTTTCGATCGTTCCAGTAGAAGTTGTCCGTCTGTCCCTCTCCTTTACTTGGATACCGGTAGAGGTCTCTCATTTCCACACAATCTTGTGATGACAAGCCATCATCACTAGGCTGAGAGTTGTAGTTATTATGTTGTGACCAGCCAGGAAACCAGTCTGAAATTTTTTTTTATGGTTATTAAGACATAAGTAGCAAGAAAGCTTTTTTTGAAATAATCTCAAGAAAATAATATTAAGAAAAAACGTTCACTGTGAGTGTGTGTACGACATTTTTGTGTTATAACTCAGATCAATGAAAGTTTTTACATTGCGAGTGTATGTACGACATTTTTGTGTTATAACTCAGATCAATGAAAGTTTTTACACTGCGAGTGTATGTACGACATTTTTGTGTTATAACTCAGATCAATAAAAGTTTTTACACAGCGAGTGTGTGTACGTCTGAGTTATAACACAAAAATGTAAAAACTTTCATTGAAATTTTTTTATATAAATCTATTGAAACTCATAACAATTGTTAATTTATTTCCATAGTTTATTGTTTGCTTTGTTTTAGCGCAAATTTGCATAATGGGCTATCTACGCCATGCCTGAGTTCTAGCGTTCTAGTCATGTCTATTTTGTTGCACAATAAAAATATGTGATCAAGTTATTTTTTATTGTGATCCTGAGCCATTGAAAATAGTAAGAGATAGAAATATCTACGTTAAAGTGATAGAATGTTGGATAGTTCTAAAGAAAGTTCATAGAAATTTAAAATAAGTGAAGAATTTAAACAAAAAATACTTAGTTTCATTCAGTGGCTATCAGTTACTAAAATAAAGGAGCTTTTGAAAAGCACTGAAGGAAATAGTCCATTGAGTTTTTATAAACGTTGGTAATAGTAAAACCTATTCATCTGCACTTTAAACACCCCCGGTGGTTCAACACTAACTATGAGGACTTATAAGACTAAAAATCTGGTTTCTATACACTCAGTGGGCTCAGCACAGATGCCCCTTTGAGTAAATTTGCTCTTAACAACAAGCAAACAAAAAACACTTTAACCCATAGAGCGCCTTCGTCTATCTAACTTAACTAATTTACATAAGACTAACTTGTTAACAATCTTTAGAAGCTGTACTGATTTGCAAGATAAATGTTTTCATTCACAACAGTTAGTTGCATACATTTGGCCAAGTTGCAATATTTACTCTACATGATATAGAATTTTAGTAAATCTACAGTCTATAATCTAGTAACACTTATAAACCAAATTGTTTCACAATGTTGTATTCATAGCAGTTCACCTAAAGAAGTCCTAAATCCTATACTAAAAAAAACAACGCAATACTTGGTTATTAATTTCATCATTTTATTAATTATTTTGTGAAATAAAAAGACTTCGAAAGTTTCAATAAAAAATTTAGTCGTAAGAAGAAGAATAATTTTAATTTCTTTTTTCTAACTTCGTTACTTATTTTATTTTATATAAACGGTAACTCCCAATGAAAAATATTGTCCGTAAAAAGAACAATTTCATAAATTTTATGAATCTCTCTGCGCATAATTAGAGTTTGACTTGATCATTTGTACTTTAAAAAAATATTTTTGTACAAATCGATAAATCTCTCTAACGCTTTGAACAGTGATGAAAATTGTATGCTTTTGATTACGTTTCGTGTAACTTTGAGTCTTTTTCTGTTGATAAAGCATGGTCAGGTGGTTAGGGCTCTCGACTCGCAATCTGTGGGTCGCTGGTTCGAATCCCCGTTACACCAAACATGCTCGCCCTTTCAGCCT
>NW_013666694.1:155614-157153 GCF_000517525.1 Limulus polyphemus
AGTTAAAAAGTTAATAATTATTCTATACTAGGAAGGATATAGTAGTAAATAATATTTACTATATAACTACCCCTCCTATAAGTTACTACTTTTGTTAGGATATATATATATATATATATATACTAACATTTAGAACAAACTGTTGGGATCGGTTTCTGTGTTCCTATTAACGATTAAAGCACAGCAAAGATGTTTAAATCTCCCTGGTGTTCTTATTAACCATGCTTTACTAAAGAAAATTGCTTGGATTAGATCTTATGTCTTTATTGACTACTAAAGCAAAGGAAAACTGTTTGGATTAGCTCCAACGTCCTTAACTACTAGAACAAAATAAAGTTGCTCAGATTAGCTTCAACGTCCTCATTAACTACTACAGCACAGGAAAGTCGCTTGGATCAGCTCCAAAATCTATATTTACTACTAGAGTAAAGGAAAGTCGCTTGGATCAGCTCCAAAATCTATGTTTACTACTAGAGTAAAGGAAAACTGCTTGGATCAGTTCCAACGTTTTTATTTACTACTAGAGCAAGAGAAAGTTACTTGGATCAGCTCCAAAGTCGTTATTAAATAATGAACTAAAGGGTAATTCACCGGGCCCTAATATATAAGCTTGTTGAAGAAAGATCCTCGTTATAAAACTTTGTAACTTGAGCTCCGGTAGGATTAGGTTTTCTTTGCCACAGTTCCTTAAGCATAAACTCTTCTAAACAGAATAGAGACTCAGGCCGCAAATCTTACAAAGTAACATGTATAGCTTGTTTTTGTTTCTTACAATTTCCATTACGAGCTAACTAATATGTTTTGCTCGTCTTAAAAAAATTAACTGGCCATGATAGAAATATGACCAATGTCAATCTAAAAAAGAAAATTAAAAAGTAATATTAAACCAGATTTTCTACAGGACGTGCTACACACATGGGTCAGTATCTTGTTATATTAAAGTTTATTAATAAAACTAATAACTGGATTTAAAGATCATTCAAGTTAATTACATTAGTTTTATTCCATAACAAAATGATGTTAAAAGAAAATAGTAAGGACTGCCAATAAGAACAAAGAGCAGCAATATTCAAACAGCTTTATCTCAACTCACCAGCCACCAGAGGGTGCTCACATTTTAAAATTACTTCAACAAATATTTTGTCTGGTTATATGAAACTCAGGTAGAACCAGATTTTTGGTGTTTTTGTACATATGGAGATTAGTTTTGCCAGTATTCTAAAGTGAATTTACAAAAACCTGTATTTTTCAAATGGTTCACTTTAAAGCATTGACACACTTATAAACAAGACTTACAGGTAAGAGTCAATGTTTCCACTAAGCTGCTTAATTTCCCACCAAAGAATATACACTGTAAAAAAAACTACTTTTTTTCCTGACTGTTTAATTACATCTATTTATTTTAGTCAGTAAAGAATTTCAAAGTAATAAATATCTTAATTCAATTAATTACCACCAGGTATGTCGGAACCAAATTCTATGTAATTTGTCAAAATATAGGTATAAGCCCCCCCCCCCCCAACCGAGGCGATAGAGATA
>NW_013666694.1:157619-160884 GCF_000517525.1 Limulus polyphemus
GGCTCTATGGATTTATAACGCTAGAAACAGAGGTTTGACACTTGTGGTCATAGTGCAGATAGCCCATTTTGTAGCTTTATGCTTAACTACAAACAAAGGTATGTATATTTATTCAAGGTTTAAAAGCCCACTACCAGTAACAAATTGTTAATTTATGAAAACTTTATCAAATGAAAAATACAGGACATCTTAAATATTTAACAAATCATTAGAAAACATTTTAAGCAACATTAAATACACACTATTTTATCCAACGATACATTCAAATTGCGCGAAAAGACGATTTGTTACAACAAAATCATATTCTTGAAATTTTTCTCACGTTCCACGTGCGTAAAATATAACATGTTTACAAATAAAATGAGATAAAAATAAATTGACATGTAACGCGAAAGTATATATATATATTTTTTCAAATAAATACGTTAACAAGCGAAATTACTTAAATATATAAAACACTTGTAGCTTGTCAAGGGACTACGTAAACTCTCCCAGAAGGCAACCTATCATTAACTTCAACAACTTGCCACCAGAGTACGATTAAACATAAACTGAGATAATCAAAAATATACGTACACTATTCAGAACTCTTCGAAAATTTTCGAATTAAAAAAAAAACTGTTATTTTTCTCTAACTGCCACCACAAGGAGATAGAACAATGGGCAGAGGATTGGACAAAACGCCTTTTGACTTTGAGTACTAATGTAGCATTGTTTCACAAATCGCGGTGAATACAGAATTATAATATCTATATAGTTTTAAATATCAATATTATTAAGTATTTGTCTAACTTATTTAGGTTCAGAGGCTCTGTAACAATAAAAACAGTATGTTTTTTCTTTTCTTTTATAGAATCCGTAAATAAAGTTTTCCCTTAGATATTCAGTCTCATGTGGTGAGTAGGCGACAGAGGACATTGAAAGTAATGGCCGTTTTCTTTATTTTTATAAAACATTGACATTCAAGTAGTTTATCAAAATGAAATGTATTTAGACTAGATAAAAGAAGCAACAAAATTCTGGGGAGTTAGAAGATACCAGAGATAAATTGATTTTGTTTTTCTTCTATTCATTCTAAACTCCAGGATATATGCTGACAATCATTGTTCACAACATATTTGTTTGACATAATTTAATCTTGTTTGTAAGAAAATTTATACTGTATGAAATTATCAATCATCTTATTCAAAGCAAGCTAACTACATACAGAGCTAAAAATAGCTGAAAAATAATTTAGCTAGTTTTATGTTTCGGACTAACTAGGTTTACGTAATGTCACAAAATAATTTTCTACATTACAAAACTTACAATCATTAGAATGTGTTGATTTATCCGTTAGGTGTCCTCGTTGTTACAGATATTTTCGGCCTATACTCTTTTTTTTCTTTTGGGGTCTGGCAAATGTAATATTAATAACGATTGTAATATGAAGAGTTACCCCCTCCTCCTCAACACTCAAGGAATTTGATTATATATTGTGGGGAAGTAATACAGAAGTAAAATACGAAATATATTATTTATTTAGAATATAAATATTAATTCAGTTACATATATTTTTAGTATGAGTACATTTGCAAGGGTCTTAAATTGATGACTCTAATACTTTATGTTGAATTATACAAAAAATAAAACGAACTACATTTAAAATAATCTAATGTTATTTACAAAATGGTGATACCTCAAAAATGATAAAAACTATATCAAAAATGTCATGCCCTAATCATGGCAAGTCCGTTATAAAATGGTTATCACTCAAAAAGGATAAAACATGCAACAAAAAAGTTACGTCGCAATTATGACAAGTCAGTCACAAAAGGTTATACTTCAGTCATGATAAAACTGTAAAAAAAAACACAAAAACCCAGCTATGTCACGATCATGTCATTACATGTCTTAATCACCATGGAAACTGTAATGAAGTAGTAATGTCACAATTATGACAAGTCAATTACCAAACGGTTATTATACTTGAATCATGATAAAAATTGTAACAGAGTGGTTATGTCTTAATCGTGACATGTCAGTTATAAAATGGTTATCTCTTAATCACGATAAAAGCGGAAGCAAAAGTTACGTTACGATAAATACAACCCTGTTATAAAACAGTTACGTCACAATAAAGACAACCCTGTTATAAAACAGTTACTTCACGATAAATACAACCCTGTTATAAAACAGTTACGTCACGATCAAGACAATCCTGTTACAAAACAGTTACGTCACAATAAAGACAACCATGTTACAAAACATTTACGTAATGATAGACAACCCTGTTATAATACAGTTACGTTACAATAAATACAATCCTGTTACAAAAAAAGGTACGTAACGATAGAGACAAACCTGCTACAAGCTTTATTAAGTTCAATAACTAACGCTTTAGAAAGTAGATGACTTGCAATATATATACATATATATATACACACACACGTATACTAAACCTTCTCAGTATTTTTTTACTTTTGCTTCTTAAACTTGATAGTAACTTAAATAAAAACACGATTGTTTCATTTGAAATCAAATATAACCTCTAAACGAAATACTTTTTGAATAAAGCTTTTTTTGGTCATCACATCATAATTTTCTTTAATTTTCATATTTTTTTCAAATCCCTGTTCTATCTAAGTTATTTTTTTGCACCCCTAAATTTTCCTTTGATAAACACGTGGAGTAACGACGTAGATATAAAATCTGATGTATATCCGAGTTTTTCTTTATGAGAAAGGAAAAATTAAAAGAAAAATTATTGAACTAACGGAAGCAATTTTCTGTATATACGCAGTGACTCGTTGTGCATTTTTATGCACTTTATCAGATGATTGGTACCATAAACTAGCTAGAAACATACCCAATTGATAAGAAATGATAGTCCGTTAACTGTATTAATTTTAAAAGTACGTACACTTGCTGTTCGCCCCCTAGTGGCGCAGCGGCATGTTTGCGGACTTATACTGCTAGAAACCGGGTTTCGATACTGGTGGTGGGCAGGGCACAGAGAGCTTATTGTGTAGATTGTGCTTAACTACAAACAAACAAACTCTTGCTTTTCAGAAAGTCACCTGGTGACAAGAGGCAAAAACGTAAGTTACATTTTAAAATTGATACTTCATGATTCCCATGCGAGTTCAGAATAAATTTCCCAATTTTTCTTTTTTTCACGAGAACGTAAAAGAGATCTTAAATAAATATCGACATTGTTAGAGGGAAAAAAAACATTAAGAGCGTTTTCCTTTTTCAGGTTCATCTTGGCAGAACACATGCCTCT
>NW_013666694.1:161884-180374 GCF_000517525.1 Limulus polyphemus
ACTCTTTTACCAACGAAATAGTGGGATTGACCGTCACATTATAACGCCCCCACGGTTGAAAGGGCGAGCATGTTTGGTGGGACGGGGATTCGAACCCGCGACCCTCAGATTGCGAGTCGAGCGCCCTAACATGCCGGGCTATCACAAATGTTATAAAAAGACTGATCATTCTTATGAAAACAAAACAAAAATGTTAAATTGTTTAACATTTCAAAACAAAATATTTGCGGGGTTAAAATCGTCTAGGTCTGTAAAAACGTATGCATCAAAATGAGTAGTTTTTATTTTTAAATTAATGAACTTAAAATTTTTGTTAGAACAAATTTTGTCTATTTATTTCTAATTTAAAACTATCAGTTTTCCTTCACTAAGACCGGGAGTCTTCCGAAAGCATTCGTTTCTTAGTTACGTGTGATTATGTTACTATAAGAACTTACATTTGTAACCAGGTAACACTTTGCCAGTAGTTACTTAGCTGACGTCAATCATCCTGTACTTTCGTTTGTTATATATACACGAACTTATTTAATCAGATTTTTGTATTTTCAGTTACTGTTATTGTATAAACGAATGAACATAGCCTTTAAGAATAGAAAACGGTTTAATGTTAAGCGAACTAAGCCTTAATATATATACAGTACGTTAGCAGTGGTATAAAGTAATGAATACGGAGCAATATAGAAAAGTATCAAACACATGCATAAATACGACAGAAATGAACGATATAGACAATAGTATATTATTATTACTGTCCAAGGATGTTTGTTTGTAAGCACAAAGCTACACAATGGGTTATTTGCACTGTGCTCAACACGGGTATTGAAACCCGATTTTTAGCATTATAAGGTTTCATAATTATCGCTGAGCAACTAGAGAGCTATTCAAGGGTGTATAGAATGATTTTGAAAGCGGTTATTTCATATTCACTGAAGGATGTTTACAAGGATAGAGATAACAATTATTACATAATTATTATTAATTTTTAGGAAGATTCAGATATAGATATGTTATAATCCATTAATATAAGGATGATAAAGAGATTTATGAAACAAAAATTAAATATTAGTCATCAACTCATCATTAAGGACTAATTTTCAAGGTATTTGCAGAAAATTGGGAATAAAAGTTTAACTTACTAGAGTGTCTAAAAATTAGTCCATCTTCCCAGGTGTAGCAGTTTTCATGTTCTATATCACTGGCTCCGATCCAAAATGCATGAGCATGGCCGTATAACGAACTGTAAAAAAACAATCGTTTCGCTGCAGTCAAAGTTTAAGTACTTTTCACAGTAAGCTTACATACAATTCTTTAGATATTATTACAAGACTAAAGACAAATAATTTGGATATCTTACTTACTGATAAAGTGAGTAAATCCATAATCTAATTTCCCCGAAAGGGGGCTGACGACCGTCTGGAAGATCATTTGTTTTAACCACTCGCACCACTATACAGTAATGTGTTGTCTGTCAGACAATCAGTAGACACTAAAATGATGTCACATGAGGGACGCTTAACGTTGTAACTTGTACTGTCGTGACGTCAGTAAAACGTGCGCATGCCTTGAACCACGAGAGGAATTATGCACTCTGTAGGCTAAAGAACAGCATGGTACATATGAACTTCAAAAGCAAGAAATAAAAATATTTGTTACTCTTAATTTTGGCTTTATTTAGTCTTGAAATAGAAAACTTTCGGGGATCCTGCGGAGGTACATCTAGTACATTATAAGAACATCAGACCACAGGTTCTACCTTTTATTGCTTTGACTTAAAGATCAAGGTCGACTTATTTCAACCTAATAACGCATTCAATACTTCAACTAAAATTGCGTTTAAATCGATCAAACACTCATTTTGGAAATTTTGGTGACGTAGGAAAACAACAGATAACACTAACCATCTCTATCATTAGTGGAGGACGTTAGTAGATTAGTTTGATATTCTGGTAATACAATGAATAATACTGTATGCCAATTCTACGATTAGATTTCATGGCTAATGATTTTTATTGAATTTTCATTGTGACTCATGTTTACATATGGGCTATTATTATTGGGTCGAATCATTCTGTACAATTTTAAATAGTTTCTATCTTTTTAGAGCCAGAACCACTTTTTGGTGAGCAGTCTTAAATAAGGAGAACAATTGGTAGATTAAACTAGTTATGGGGAAATTAGCCGTTTAGAGCACAGGTTGCACATTTAATTATGCACACATTACAGATCATGGAACATGGTTATTGAGGAGGAAAGAAGAAAGTTTACTGGAAAGGACGGAAATGAGAATATTACATTGGACGAAAGGATAGGATTACGAGTGATGATATTAGAAAGTAGACTGGGGTATGTAAGATAACAGAAAAAAGCACTTGAAGCTAGACTGAGGTGGTATGGGCACGTGGAAAGAAGGGAGGAAAATAACCTGGTGAGAAGAATATTTGTAATTCCAGTCGAAGGTAGACGGACGTCAAAATCTGAGATGGAAAGATAAGATAGATCAAGACATGAGAGAGACAGGTGTAACGCCGGAGGTCGTGAGGATAGAAATTATTAGAGAAGGTCATCTTGAACGGCCGAGCCCAAAAATAGTGGGATTAAGGTCGAAGGAAAAATATTATTACACATCGTGGGAACAATAATATACTGAACGTAGATTGTGGAAACAATAATAAGTAGAGTATAGTCTGTATGGATTTTTTTTTTAAAGATTATACGCTTGAGAAAGCATTTTCTATAGGTAGAGTACAGTGTGTGAAGAAATATTTTTGAAAAACAGTACAGGTTGTGAAAGGATTTTCTGTAGGTAGAGTACAGTGTGTGAGGAAATATTTTTGAAAAACAGTACAGGTTGTGAAAGGATTTTCTGTAGGTAGAGTACAGTGTGTGAGGAAATATTTTTGAAAAACAGTACAGGTTGTGAAAGGATTTTCTGTAGGTAGAGTACAGTGTGTGAGGAAATATTTTTGAAAAACAGTACAGGTTGTGAAAGGATTTTCTGTAGGTAGAGTACAGATTGTGAGGACATTTTCTAGATGTCATGTGTAGCTCAAGTTGTAGGGAGATTTGCTAGATGTAGAATACAAGTTCTGAGAACATTTAATCTACGTGTCAAATACAGATTGTGAGGACATTTTCTAGATGTAGAGTATAGTTTGTGAGGACACTTTTTATAGAGGTATAGTTCCTGGTTTTGAGGATATTTTCTAAATGCAATGTAGAGTATAGATTGTGCACACATATATTTATCACTATCGGAGAAACAACGTTGCTGGTCTCCAAGGCATTCTTAGCTATTAATTGTATAACTTATAAAGGGGAAAAATCATGATATATGTAATGTCCATATTTCTTTTGTTTACTTATCATTATGAGAGTGTAAATAACGTGTATTTTTGTACGAAATCATTAGCAGATATTATTATGAGAGTATAAACAACGTTTATTTTTGTACGAAATCATTAGCAGATATTATTATGAGAGTATAAATCACGTGTATTTTTTACGAAATCAGTAGCGGATATTATGAGAGTATAAATAACATGTATTTTTGTACTAAATCATTAGCAGGAATCAGTTAGCTGTCATTTATTTTTACATCGTTAAAGTTAGGTTCTAGCTAAAAGTTCATAATTTTGATTTTTTTTTCATATTTGTCACCAGGTGTCAACTTCATCAATTTTTTTATATTTACAATATTACAGTTAATTGACAACTCTATCAACTTCCTGTTCCTACTATGTTAAAATAAGGTCATAACTAACAACTTTTCAACTTCCTGTTTTTATTATGTTGAATTAAGGTGCTAGTCGTTCCTAATTATGAACTGCTAGAATAAAGGGAAGGTAGCTAGTCAATACCAATCGTCAACTTTTAAGATACTCTTGTCTGACCGAACAACGTCATTTGACCGTCACCTTTATAACGCATCCACAGCAGGAAAAAATAAATAAACATTATGACAGATCCAAATTTAAAGGATATAAAAACAGAAAACATGTCGTCACAACAGGAAAAGAGGATGTGAACATTACGATAAACCTAGTTGTTGAAGCACATGGGCTATCTCATCAATTGAAGAGTGAAAACGTATATACAAATCAAGAGACTCTCAACGAACATGAATATATATATATATAATATTAACCAATGAAAAAAGGAATTGTTAAATATAATCAAGAGAGATCCGGTTGTTCTCTTTAAAGTATTGCTTGATTAGCATTTTTAACTTCTGGATATTTTTAATTTATGTTCAGTCATTCTTCTTGATAAATCCTTATAGATTGAAACATGCGAAAAAAGTGATTATTAAAGATGTATTCCTACTTGATCAAATGTATGACTCTCAAATTATTAATTTTGGTGTTAAAGGCAGTGAAGTTTATTATGAATTTCGGGGTCTTCTCTTTGGACAGTCTTCCTGGTTTTGACTTTGTTGGCTTGCTGAGCTGAAGAAGTGGGCTTTAATTTGGGAATTTTCAAAAATGAAAAGTGCTGCGGGTAAAACATGCGGGTTATTATAGAGCTGTAGCCGAGGGTTCCGATTGGACAAAATTTGGTGTTGTTGCGTCACTGTATCTCCTTGAAAACCAAACAAACGTAATGGGGAATTTCCGCCAATTATTATGATTTCTGTGCGCCAGCAATACTAACCGCGGGGCGCGTATACCAATCTACCCTTAAATCTAATTACACAGGCCTGCGATGGTTTTATTGTCTTGAATTTTTCACATGTTCTACGGTAATTCCCGTACGCTGAATCCGAAAATGATATCCATTTTTTTCCGTCACGTACAGATTTTTCATAAAACTTCATAACGCAATACATAAAAAAAAACACAACGCGTAGTTTTGAGACTAAAAAGAAGTAGATTTCACAAAAAATCAGGATGAATGAGAATGCATATTTGTTTGACATCAATGTTCTTCCCTTTTCTTCAATTTGTTTGAATTTTTGTTAACAAACATAATAATACAAAATATTCATTATGGTAAACTAAATAATAATTTGATCCGAGTAAGAGTTTTTATCTCTTCTCGATTTGTAAAAAAAATCCTTACGTGATAGAATAAAATGAATATTATTTTCGAATTCTGCGTAGCTGAATTATGGGAAATCCGTTATTAAACCCAAAACAATTTTTATGAAGTTTAAATTCGCAGGCCTGTGTTATATGTCCAAAGTAGCGCAACGTCCGTTGCCGGAATAATTTTACAAATACAAATCTGTTTGTCGCGGCAGAAAGCGCCGTCGTTTCTTGTAAGTTGCGTGTCGATCGGTTTTTGACCTGCGCAAGCAATGCCATGGAATGTATATTAATGCCACTCAGCAAACCTGAAAGAACTGTCACTTATTAAGCGAAAACAAATATATTAATAAACGTCTACACTTTGATACTATAAAAACGTTTAGTAGTCGATGAAACTGGCCCTGGAAACAAGATTGCTTAATGAAACTGAGCCTGGGAAACAAAAGTACTCGCTGATATTTTAAAATAGAAACGAAAATAGTCGTTGAAACCGAATTATAAACGAGAAAACCTACTGAGATAGTAAATGTAAACGGAAACACTCGCTGAAATGTAACCACGGAAACATGAATACTCAATGAAATTGAAAGTGGAAACGAGATTACAGATTACACGCTTTATATATATATTAGAATATTTGCTGAATCTGGAAAAGAAAACAAATAATAATCGGTGAAACTGGAAACGAGTGTACTCTACACGAGGGCTAGCAATCCCTAACTTAGCAATGATAGACTAGAGGAAAAGCAGCTAGTCAACACCACCCACCGTCAACTCTTGGGCTACTCTTTTGGTAGAACAACGAAGAATGGGATTGATCCAAACATTATAACGCCTCCACGGCTGACAGAGCGAGCATGTTCGGTGGGACGGGGATTTGAAGCCGCAGATTACGAGTCGAGTACTTTAACCACCAGACCACGAAACGTAGACTGAATGTTGAAAACATCAAATTATAAAATTTTCCGGACTTTTACATCACAGTTTTACTTTTGTCAAACTCTTAGCGTTCAGCTCTATCGCCTAGTTAAGCCTGTCCCCCCAGTGGTAACTTTACGGAATTACAACGCTGAAATCCAGGGTTTATTTCCATGCGGGGTACATAATACAGATAGTCAACTGTGTAGCTCTGAGATACGAAATCAACAGCATATGTTTTATTGGAACATTGTATAGTAAAATCAGTAATCAATCTGTGATGTAAATGTCAAAATACTGAATAATTGAGAAAATAACGAAGTTTATATTCTATTTTTGGTAGTTCTATAAGTATTAAGTACCTTTGGAAATCGGACTCGTAAGATGTCATCAGATGGCTCATCATTTTATTACACAATTACACGGGTTTATGTTCACTATATTAGTTTCGATAAAATCTCGAAATTCTAAACAAGCTGAGAGAATCGGATAAATAAAAACGTATTTTAGTTTGTGACGTTCATCACAGAATATTGACGTAATCATCAACTCATGCGGTAGTTTGCAAATGGGAAGTTTTTAGTAATTATGTTGTAAGGGATAAAACCTGCACAAGAAAACACAAGACCAGAGTATCTGTAAAACCTTGTTACTAGTGTCCCTTGTAGTAGTTTTCAAGTATGCGTTACAGCAGTCATTTAAACACTGCTACTATATGACACATTTGTATTTTTAGAACATTTTATTTTTCAAGGAACACATTCCCGTCAAAAGCACACTTTAAGTGACGTCAATTATTCCATTGATATATTCAATGATGCAAAACTAATTACACACATACACATGTTTAAAATGGAGTAAAATATGTTGTAAGAAGTTACTCACCAACGTTTTACACGATCTGAAGTCTATTGTTATATCTAATTTTTTGGCAAAACGCATATTTTTACGCGCATGCATAATAATTCATGTTTTAAATCCTATCATGCAAGGAAAGCAAAACTCAAACACTTTTATGTCTAATGATTAGCATAACTTTATCATTTCCTGGTGGACGCTTTATGAGTGATCGTAATTTGTATACCAAATTATAAATTTCCGTCTTTCGATGGTAAGTTAAAGCTGTTCAAATGGATTTTTTGTGATATTCTTTTAACGCCTCTAACTCATTATTGTGACCCGAGTCCTAAATTCCAGTCTATAATTCAAGGGTCGAGCGTGGCCTAGTGGACAGCGTGCAGGACTGCGAATCGAAAGGTTCAGGATCGTCAGCGGTGCGCTGAACACAATTGCCATTTTCAGCTCTGGATGCATTATAAGCGTGACAGCTAATCTCATTATTCAATTCAAATCGGGGGGAGGGGGGGGGTATTCTACTGATACTCAACCAGAATTGATAATGGTTCCTTTCGGAATTTCAGGGAGAGTGCTTTCTTTTTTTTTTTTTTTTTTTGGAAGCTGGAACTAAGTTTCTTTATTTTTTCTATTTCTTGGCACTTCAATTTGAATATTATATTAAGAGATGTCATTAACTTGCAGAAAGCCTGATACTCCTCACACTTTGAGGCCATGTCCTGGCATCAAGGGAGTACATTTACTTCTTTAAGGAGAATTTCACCGACACTTCACAGTCAGAAAATTCGAAAGATGTGATGTTACTGACTGACCGCCTTTCATCTGGTCAGCGTTTCATATTAGGGAGGGAAATACCTGAGCCTTAAGATTCCCTGACCTGGCCGTTTAATCTACATTTCACCAAGGTGGTGTTCAAATTGAAAATAGCACTAATGATATCCAGCTAATTTAATAAGTTCCGCCTATTGATTGACTCACTCTTCTTTTGTTGAATATGAAATGAGTCATTATACCATTAATACATATTAACTCTTTTTACTTCTAGAAGCACGCCACGCTTTAGTGAGTAAAAGTCTTAATCAAAAATTATAAATTAAAACTCACATCCGGCATTCCATTAAGTTAGTAAATGGTTCAAAAAATATCAAATAAACTTTAAATAAACTAAGACACGAATTTCGGTCATCCAAAACTTGACCTAACTGAATATTTTATTAGTTTATTCTCTGTCTTTTGCTCCAAGTAATTCCAAAAAATGTGTTAAAAATTTATCAAATAGATTATGTAATAAATAAACATTAATATGCGTTTGTTAATTATGAGGCAGATTATATAAAAAAAATCTACACACCTGGTTTTAATCAAAGTCTCTAAAAAAGACTGAATATCGTCTGTAGAGATCGTCGCCAGATGGCCTCCCAAGCTTATACAACGATTCTTTGCTGATTGCCAATTCATGTACTGATCAAGAAGTTGATAACAATAACTTCCTTTTACAGTCCATGGATATTCACAAAATGTGTTGTTTTGAGTCAAAGGAATTGCATGGAAATTGACACAAAACCCTCTAGCTTCATTAACTGAGGTTGTAATAGCATTTAGGTTAACTGTTATGTTCATGTTGTAACTGCCTGAGCGAAAGCGCAAGTCTTGAGTCACTTGCTCATCTTGTCTTCCACATAACCTTACTACTCTGTCTAAACTTGAAATTTCAATAAACTCTTCCAGACAGCCTTGTTCTGACTTTACAGTGGACGACGATGTTTCGAGGAAGCTAAACTCTAAGTCTATTTCGTATCCAAAAGGCACATAAAAAGCATAAAGGCAACTTTGCTTACTTACGAAGGCATAAGGATAGTCTTGGCTACAAATAGTGCCATTCTGTTGTGTTATTGTCACATTTCGACATTGTTTCGAAGAACGGAACTTCAAAAGAAATCCTTTTCCTTGAGTCATTCCTTTGGTGCGAAAATGCACATTTAGCGTCTCATGTTGAGACTCAAGAAGTTTATTCATACTTAAGTTACTGGAATTTCCGCACAGGAACACTTCTTTCTTTTGTTCCAAAGGAAAAACACGAACATAATCTTGAGCACATTGTCTTTGCGCATTTGTAGAATACAGGTCAATCTCTACGACCGTAAGAAAAATTTTGTATCCAGGTGGCGCTTTGATATGGTAGAAGTAGTCTTTTCCTGGTAAATATTTTTCGGGAAAGTTTGGACTTGTTAGGATTCCTTGAAGAGCATCCACAGAAACGTTGCAATCTGAAATTTTAAAATAGCAAAGTTTCAAGTGTTTCTTGACTATTCACAAAGAACTAGAATAACATTAGCTGTTGCGTTTCTGATTGATCTGAGCAACAAATAAAATGCTATAAATGTTACCCTTCTAACCAAGCTAATTAATATAGAATGTATTAAATGTTACCTCTCTAATCGATTTATCCGATGTCAAACACATTAACTGTAACGACCCTGATTGATCTGACTAAGAAAGATAACTTGTACGTTTCTGATCGACCTGACTAGCATATAAAAAAAGTTAACTAATACTTTTCAATCATAAGCTTACTTAAACAGGTTAGTGAACTAAAACTTTGTAAAACTATGATAAACTAGAGGGACACTCAGCAGACTGCATACCTCCGCTACGCAACGTTGATAATATTCGGCCCTCAAAAAAATGCTAAAATGTGTCCGTATGTTCGACGTTATCAACGGACACTGACCATTTTTGGCAAGACAATGAGTAGTAATATTCTACATATGTACACCAAGTTTCATCAAAATCTGATCATTTTTGACTGAATCTTAGAGCAAAAATCGGTCCCAATGTTAACAGATAGGGATTTTTTTTTCTTTTCGTGACCTTTACCTTTGATCTTGACCTTCCAAAAACTAATCACTTCTAACTTTGGTCATAGTTCAAATGTATAACATCTTTAGTCCAAATACATTCAGCCGTTCGAGAGAAATCTTGGTGATAAACACACACACACACACACACAGATGAAAATATAACCTCCGTGCACCTTTGGTGGCGGACGTAATAATCGTACAGTTCTAAAATATAAATCTCAGTAAATTTATAGTTATGAAAAACTTAGTTTATCATTCATTATCTTCAGCTCTACTATATCCATAAATTAATACAAATCCTAGTTGATTAGTTCCAAACTAATTAGTCCGAATCCTAGTTGATTAGCTACAAACTAATGTATAGAAGTAAAAATATAATAAAGAGTATTTTTAGAAATATGATGCACGAGACAAAAAAAAAATAGAATTGAGGTCTCGAACTTTGTAATCAAATTTATCTAAAATCTACGTCATTGGAATCGTCGTTCCATTTTCAACAAACCAGTCAACTACCATTAGTAGATAGGGCTAGTAACTTTCTTAAGCTGAGATTATAAAGCCATCACGTACTAACATTTGGTATTTCAAAATCATTTGTACAACAGAAAAATATCAGTTTTCAACTTTTCAATTAGTCTGTTTATATTTCATAATATTCACAAAGATAGGTATAAGTTTACAAAGTTAACTTGCAGCTGTATACTAAAGTCCAAGAAAAGCCTATTGTTTTTCAAGTATCTTATGATTAACAATAAGTCAATGGATGAATTCGTTACGTTACATTCAGGCCTTAGTTTGCGAATTTACGATGTTTCTCTGATAAATTACTGCTCCAAATTCTAATGTTTGAATTATTTTTTTGTTTTTTGGTTAGGTGTAAATAATTATATTTAAAAATATTGTGTCTTTTGTATTTTGGGGGGGGGGCACTGAACGGTTTCAGTGCTACATGGATTTTTTCCACAATGTACGGTTTCAATGCTACATGGATTTTTTCCACAATGTACGGTTTCAGTGCTACATGGATTTTTTCCACAATGTACGGTTTCAGTGCTACATGGATTTTTTCCACAATGTACGGTTTCAGTGCTACATGGATTTTTTCCACAATGTACGGTTTCAGTGCTACATGGATTTTTTCCACAATGTACGGTTTCAGTGCTACATGGATTTTTTCCACAATGTTGTTTATCACTTTTTGTATCTTAAAATTTATCCTTAGTTTAAGATTTCCTAAATATATATTTGTAACTCACATTGTAACGTACCCAATTACGGAAAACAAAAAAAACTATATCAACTGCATCATGATTTTCTAATTAATTGTAAAAATTCAAATATAGTTCACAAATTTGTTAATTTTAGAGTTTCAAGTAGTCAGTTTTAAATTTCAAAACAGTATAAAAATGTTTAATAAACGGAGAGACTAAACAAAAGTTAAATGTTTACAAGACTATTAAAATAAATTTGAAGAAGCTTCCTTAAATTTAAAGGCACAAATGAATAATATTAATCATATTCACTTAAGTAACTAGGTTTAAACCTAAAACAATAAGTTATTAAATATATGTAGACAGAAACACTTGATTAAATTAAGTCAGTTAAGAAAACAACAAATTGGAAACTATTTTTATAGATGCTCCTAATGAAGTTATTTTTTATTTTTTTGATTATATAATGAAATAGAAAAAAAGTGATATTCAGTGGTTTGAATTTTTCTGTACCTCCGTTGAAACTTAAATATGAAAATCATCTTCTTGTACTTGAGTTAATGTTACAAAATGTTTTTAAATATTAGATATTGTCTAAAAAAAAGAATCATTTCATAGTATTAGAGCTAAAATAAGTGGTACTGTCCTAAAAAATTCCCGGTGGAACAGCGGTAAGTCTCCAGATTTACAACGTTAAAATCAGCTGTTCGAGTTCGATTCCTTTCGGTGGATATAGCAGCTAGCTTTGTTATAAGAAAAACACACGCACCTAACGAATTTAAATAATTATAGTTATGATTTTAAATATAATAATCCTAGTAGAGAAGAGATTATAACTTTAATAGGTTTGAATAAAAATTTAAATAGATTTATATTAAAACCAGATTGTTGTTCTACTTAACAGATCTAATTACAATTTAAATGTTCAAAACATTTTAAGTGATAGTACTAAATTTTTTAATTTACAAACGAACCTACAAAAACTAAATCGTAAAAATATATCTTACAATAAAAAAAAGACAATATACTGACTGAAAAAAGAGTATTTTATAATAAGATCATGTGGTACTCGTACTGGTATTTCAGATGGTATTCCTAAAGTTCATAAATAAGTTTGTTCTGTTATACCTATTACCTCAAATATTCGAACTTATGATCATGAACTCGCTGGTTTTTAATGAAATATTTGGACCCATTTATACATAATAACTATACTGTGAAAGACAGTTTTGTCTTTTTAATGAAATGCGAAGTTGCGGTTTGATAGTATTGTATATTTTGTCAGTTTTGATATAAAATCTCGCATTTTGACAGGATCTTAAACGTAGGTGAGTGTATTAATATCTCATTGTTTCGCATGGAGTAACCTTTTGTACTAGATTTGTTGTTACTTAACAAATTTGCATGTTCTTGTACGCGTGTTTACAACCATCGAGTGGTAGACCAAATATATCTAGAGCTCCATCTAGGACATTTCATGATCCTCATGATAAATCAGTTCAGTAGCTAGTTGTAGTGTTTCTTCCAAGAGGATGTTAGTATTCAAACAATGAGATATTAATACACTCACCTACGTTTAAGATCCTGTCAAAATGCAACAATGAGATATTAATACACTCACCTACGTTTAAGATCCTGTCAAAATGCAACAATGAGAGAAGTTTACATGGCAAGTAATATTGTTGATTCGCAAACTAAAGCCTTAATTAAAAGTAACAAATTCATCTTTGACATCTTGTTGAAAATATAATTTTCTGCCTGCTCGTAAGTGATTACTAATATCTCTTTTTTTTAAATAGTAGATATCATTTTTTTTCTGTTCAGCGCAGTTTCTGAGTATAATTCGGTTAAACTGCTCCAATTGTGTGACATTATGATAAAACGACGTGCCTGTATGTGTGTGACACCATGAGAAAAGAACCTAAAAACCTGAAATTTTGCACACATGTTAAGTTGACCTTGAGGGTGTGCACCTGGGTATTATTACTTATCCACGTGGTGTGCATCTTTTTATGAGGCAAGATAACGAAAAACCAAATAGAAAAGAAGTGTGACTGCCATAGCTCTATAAGGAAAGATCCTAGAAATCTGAACTTTTGCACCAATACTAAGTGGACCCCGGGGTGTGCATCTGGGTATTACTTAATCTTATCAAGTTTTGTATCCATATTAAGTGACCCTTGAATATAGGTATTAATTATCTTATCCACGTGCATGCGCGCGTGCGCATCTTTTTTAATGAGTCAAGCTAGCAAAAAGCCACATAGAAAAGAAGTGGTTCCTTATATTACAAATAGAAATCGCAGACAGACACGCATGTGTGTGCACGTGCGTGTCTGTGTATGTACGTCCGCCATAGTTCCAAGAGGAAAGAACCTAGAAACCTGAAATTTTGCATCCATACTAACAGGACTCTGAGGGTTTGCACCTGGGTGTTATTACTTATCTACGTGTGTGCGTGCATGCGTGTTCGCATCTTTTTATGCGAAAAACCACATAGAAAAGAAATGTGACCATCATAGCCCTAGGAGGAAAGAACCTAGAAATCTGTAATTTCACACCCATACTAAGTGGACCCGTGAGTTTGTTTGTTTGTTATTTAGCACAAAGCTACACAATGAGTTATCTGTACTCTGACCACCATGAGTATCGAAACCCGGATTCTAACCTTGTAAGTCCGCAGACATACCACTGTGGCACTGGGGGGCGGACCCGTGAGAGTCTGCACCTAGATATTATTACTTATCCACGTGAGTGCACGCATGCGCGTGCACATCTTTTTAATGAGACAAGCTAACGAAAAACCACATAGAAAAGAAGCGGTTCCTTATATTTCAAATTATGGATATAAATCACAGACAGACAGACACGCACGGGCGTGCGTGGGCATCTTTTTAATGAGGCAATATAACGAAAAACCACAGAGAAAAGAAGTGGTTCCTTATATAACAACTTCTATATATATATATAGAAAAGCCAGTGCGTTTTGGTAACAATGCGTTCCAACAATGGCTTTTATATCATGTTGCTTAGCAGTAAAAGTATAACCTAATGTTCAGAGGTTATGTGCTGAAAGTATAAAATGAAATGTATAAACTACAAAATTGAAAAAAAAAATGTTATTTTCTAATTTAGAGGCTCCGTTAATTAAAGAGGGTTGTTTTTATGTTATTTGCTTTTATTATTTAAGTTAAAATCGGAGGACAAGCCAGAGGGAAGGTTACCTTTATGAACAGGCCACATCCCGTAAAGGAGCAACAAAAGTATATAGGTTATACTTTTAAAATAAAATGGGTTCAGAATACACACACTGACATAGTCATATAGAATAAATCAACCTAATAACCCGAACGAAGGTACTTTCGCTAGTAGTAAAAAATATTTCATTTGGTTTGTTACCGATGGCTCAGCTGTAAGCCTAAGATCGTATGCTTATTCCGCTAAAAATCGGGGTTCGATCCTGTAGTAGCCGCTGTGGTGTAGATTTACATAACAAACAAGACATTAAGTGCATTTCTCATTGTGTTTATTCTCAACAGAATAAAGCAGGTTTTTAAGAGTAAGTTTCCCACATGAAAAATAGAGAGAGACAGTATCTTGTTTTAGAAATGCTTTTACTAAAAAAAAAATGTTTCCAGTAAAACGAAATAAAGTTGTTTTTGTTATTTCCTAGAGATAAAAAAAATAACATCTGACAGTTTGAAGGTTTTTTTTACCTCTTTAAGCTTCCTTAAAATTTTTTTTTACTTTTTTTTTACAACTGTGTATTGACTGTACTACTTCTAACTGGTAATATAAACTATGAAGACTCGTTACTCTTAGAAAATAATGACCACGAGACCGAGGGTTGTTAGATGGACAGTTATTCTTATGAAATCTCCAGGGATTATATTATAAATAGCTCCTTGAACTAAAAGCTACTTACTTTCAGCATTGTCTAATGGAGAAAACACAGCCCAAAATCGGCAATCCTCGCACATGTACACCGTCAAAAGAAAATAGCAACCAATGGCAACAAAGAAAGGTTCGTTTTTGTAACGGTTGGTGGCGCTGACTATGTGTTCAGATGAATTCTCGCCTTCAACAGTTAGACGAAGCCAGTCACTATGTGTCGCTGGAGAGGTTAGATTTAAAAGCTGTAAAAATAAAATAAAACCACCTATGATAGTTAGTTTAAATCGACTCTTAAGATTATAAAATTATAATATGATATTTCGCTATGCTTAATACGAAAACTAATTCTAAACGTATTTAAGAATAACTTACTTTAAAGCGAGTGTGTTTATTTAATATTTGACCATTATAACAAATTTTCTTTTCAGCGTAATCTTTATCTTCTTGAAATGGATATATCATGAGTATTTTATATCTAATTTTATTTCAAAAATTTGAACACAAGAATTGTGAAAAAATTTACTACTAATATTCAAACATTTTCTAGTTAAATCAGAAGATAGGCATGCTTTCCATCATACTTGTCCTTCTGTCTGTTTTAACCCAATACCTTAAATAAAATAGAAGAAGAACTGCAGAAATGTCACGTAAACTGCGTAATTTGTTAACAGTCGTTGTCTGAAATTCACTGGCTTTTTTAGATATAAAATAAAATGACAAACTGCACATTGAAAACAAAACGAATAGAGAAGATAATTTTAGTTCTAAACAATAATTTGCTGGTATGTAAAGACGTTTCTCGTTGTTAACAAATAACTGCCTGTGTCCCGAACAGCTGTGTTCAATACCCGCGGGGGCTTACTGAAACTCACGCGACGCAAGAGACAGCATGTCAAAGAAATTACATCCAAAAAAGCTGTAGAGCTTTAAACTCGTAGAAGGCATCACTACTGTTGATTTTGTAATATAGCTGACACACACACACACAGAAAATAATTTTATACAATGCAAGTCATAGTAAATAATTTATTAAATATGTATCATTCCGAAACAAAAATTCACAGCATATGTATTCACTTCTACCATATAGAAGTTAGTTGAAATTTGTTACGAACCTAAACTTGAATTGATATGACAAATTTTTATAAAATGAATGTAACTTTAAAGTTATTTGTTTTGTAGAAGCGTAAAGCTGTACAATAGGCTATCGACAATGTACCCACCACAGGGATTGAATCCAAAATTTTAGCTTTAAAATCCTTAAAGGTTTCTGTTCACCGACCTAGGGAGAGAAATAAAAATAGACATGGAAACCTTGTAAGTCGAGTGCAAGATTTCGAAGCAATAAATAAATCGTCTCTGTATTAGAAGCTCTTTCAGATGATTAGCAAGTAATATCTGCTAACACCATAGTTAGCTATTCGAGGGGAAGGGGAGGTTGAAGATAATCTGAGCTTTGTTTAGATTGAAGAAAAATGAAGAAAATTAGAGTTGACTTTTAAATTGAGCCTGCGTAATGGAGAATGATATTTGAACTATAAAACTAGACCTTCAATAGCTTTATATGACAGTTGTTAGGTGATTTGACAATGTGCATTTAATTGATCACGAATTTTCGAAGAGAAAATGTACAGTGAACGATACTTATACATTAATTTAAAGAACAAATTCCAAGAGTTAAAGAGTAAGTAACTAGGCAACATTAAAAACAATATTATGGAATAATTATAAACATCAGTAATTGAGCGACAAGGAGTCGTTGTACAGTTATAGCGGCGATTAAGCGTGTTTGAATAGGGCTTCCATTGAAAGTGATAAAAAAGTAAAGCATTGAAATATTTGGAGAAGATTTTGATGACCCAGTCTTTAAGAAGCTTCTCTCTCCCTCCCTCTCTCTCTCTCTCTCTTTTAGAAATAAGAGATTTAGTAGGGAAAAAAAATGTAGTAAAATTGAGGTAGCGTAACAAACAAATCATCACAAACTGATTAGTTTGTTTACTGATAGCAGTGGAGAGGAAAGAATAGTTTGTCAAAGTTGAGTAGATAAGTTTTTGAAAGTAAGGGAAACGAAAATGGAATTATTGGAAGGAAATGTAAAACACCGTATTCTAAAGCACCAAAAAAAAGTGAGGAAAAAAATTAGATCACGCATAGAAGAAATGGAATCCACCTGGAATGAGAAGAGTATACAAAATAAATTATAATTTTTACAATAAGCTAAATACAGTAAAAAAAAACAGAATAAAGAAGTAAAATACACGATTGAAGAATTCGAAAGCAACTTTAGACAAAGGGGATGAAAATGGAAAGACAGGAAAAAGATGGAGTTTCAAGCAGAAATTCAGGATTTAAGTAAAAAGTTAGTAGGATCCTTAGAAGATTGGGGAATTAGAAAATGGGAAATAAGATAAAATTTGCTATTGAAAGAAATGAAGAGCATGAAAAAGAAACCAAAAAATAGATTAAAGAACAGGTACAAACATTAGGAGAGAAGACGTACGGATTCTTCCCATTACAAATTGCTCGAGCGCACGAGAAGAAATGTAAAGAAGAAAGTGACCGAGTCCTGTAACAGTTAAATTTGAGCAAGAAAAAGAACAGGAATTTCAAAGTTTGAAAAACTATATTGAAGAAGACTACTCAGCAAGAAATGTAGAATTATCAGAAAGAAACTGTTTGAATTCATCAAAAGAGAGAAGGGGAGGAAGATACGTGTGGCAGATGATGAAAAATATTGTGAATCAGAAGATGAAAGTTCAGAAGTGGTGATTACAAGAAAAGCATAAAACTGGGAGAAAGGGATATAAGGTTGATAAATGGCGAACAAGAAGCAAGGAAATATTGTGAACAAAAATAGCAGAAGAGGAAATAAAAGAGGCGGTACAAAAGTGGGATATAAAAAAATAAAGAGGTCAGCACAATACAGAAAATGGAAAATGAAAGAAGAAAATGTACAAATATTAGAGGGGATTTTGACGGGATTAGTTAACAAGAATAAGAATTTTGGGGAGTATATTTAGAAACATGAATTGGGGATTCCAATTTCAGTGAATAAAAGAATTAATCTGTGAATGACGTACGATCTAATCTTTTTTTTATTTGCTACTCCTTCTGCAGTAAACTGTAGTTTCGCCAATTCACGACTCCTCAGTACTTGAAGTAATTTACTACATATCTCAACAATGTTTATCTCGGGCTTCAACTTATGAATAAGTAAGCTTTCTTTTATTCGGAAGTTCTGTTCATCATTGGTCCTTGCCAAGATTTTAAATCAATTGGAATAAACAACAACGTCACATTATCTTAGGGCTTGTTTAAATACAATTGTCTTAATGAAGAATCTTATGCTAGCGTGTTCTTTAATTCGCGCTAACAGTCTTTTAAGTAGAACCAATGTAGTCTTGCTGACAGCAAGGACAAGTAAATTTATACACCGTATATGATGATCGTATAGTCAGAATATGATCCTTAAATCTGTAATAAAACCATAGGCTACAATTAAGTTTAAACTCACATCTTAATTGCATCTATAGATACATTTTTCTGATGATGTTTTTCAACTGATTATTAATGATTAAATAATATTTACTAATGTAGGGTGGACAGGAAGATATTGTTACGACAGCGGGTGTCACGTGACGCTAGTAACACGTCATGAACTTCTAGAAGGATCCTGTCCCTTCCTAAAGTCTCGAGAGGTTACTAGATATGCGGTTGTCTTGTA
>NW_013666694.1:181374-204906 GCF_000517525.1 Limulus polyphemus
GAGCACGTGAGACGTTCGTTGTGAATTATAGCGTTTGTTATAGCGTGACTGCGGAAATTAAGTGTATTGCAAAGTTGTATTTAGAAAGAATAAACCAGTTTTATTTAAGAAAGGACTTGTATCGGTAAAGTTTCTTCGGAAAGAAATTATACGGAAAATTAACTAACTACCACAGACATAACAATATTCTGGCACTTCAGTTATACGTAGTATACTAACACTTCACTTATTTAGATAATTATTAAGTATTCTATTAAGTACAAAACTTGGAAAATTATTTTTATAACAAATGCAGTCGTTTAGTAAATGTTCTCAGTAGTGCTTGAGAGAGTAGACCATATATTTATATATATGTATAAATGTATCATTTCATTCCAGCCAAAAGCTTGTAGGCCTCTAAAGTTTACGTCCCATCTTCAGTTGTGATATGTAAATAGAAATAGAAATTAATAGACGATAGATAAATAAGAAAAAAATGTTAAGTGAGTGGAGACACTGGGACATAGCGAAAAGAAAGGGGAACTGATTTCTATTGTAGTCAGGATGGACATTAATAGGAGATTCTTTGATTTTGAACGTTTGTTGTTGTTTTTTTAAAGGTGATGATGGGCATCGTCATTTGTTCGGCACTCGAGGTGGTGAATCCTCAGGGTAAATATAATTTGGGAGATTTGGTATTGGGTGGTCAACATTATCAGGATCATCAGAAGGGTGGACAGGATGATTAAGCATACCAGCAAGATAACATTTTAAGTATGAAAACATCTTAAGACATAACGAAGTCGAAGGGTCCGGAAGTGAACAAGTATCATAAAAGTATTTAGTAGGGCTAGGTAGCCGGACATGAAATGCTAACCTGAGAACGTGACGTTCCAAAATCTCTAAACGAAAGAGAGGGGAGAAATATTCGCAAAAATGGCCATAAGTGAGGCAAGGTCGAATGAAAGTCTTATTTTTAAAGAAATAAACTCTCAGGGGTACAGGACAGGCAACAAAGAAGCTTGAGTCGAGAGATAGCAAACCAACAAACAAAAATGACATTTGTTTTATAAGATTTTCTTCACATGTTAGAGAAAGAAGGACAGAATTGTAACTAGAAGTGTCTTGAATAGCATTAAGAAATTGTTTTCATTATTCTAGTCTGTCTTCAAACCCTTTCAGGAAAACAGGCTATGTTGTGACAAGGAAAGACATTGGAGGCAAAACACCACTCGCATCAAAAAATGGTAGCTGACTAAATCAGAGTGATACATTATACTTTTAAAAAGATGGTATATAGCAAAATCAAAGTAACACAGTATACTTTTAGAAAAATGGTATCTAGCACAATCTAAGTAATACACTACACCTTTAAAGAAATGGTATCTGCCAAAATCAAAGTAATACACTATACTTTTAGAATAATGGTATCTAGCAAAATCAAAGTAATACACTATTCCTTTATAAAAATGGTATCTGCCATAATCAAAGTAATACATTATACTTTTAAAGAGATGGTATATAGCAAAATCAAAGTAACACACTATACTTTTAGAAAAATGGTATCTAGCAAAATCAAAGTGATATACTACACCTTTGAATAATTTAAATCTTTAGCTAAATATAATTTACGCTATAGTCAAAAGAAAGGCATTCTGTGGCAATACTGAAGTAAATCAGACTATATCTCCAATTACGCAAAATTAATTTTTACTGTTTGCTGAATACTTTACTCAAACTGTAAATGGTAATTATTTTCTAAGAAGAAATTTAGCTGCGTTTATCGCGCGGATTTATAACCTGAAATGTTTCATAACTGTTCTGTTTGTTCCGCCTGTGGAACACCATTTCCCACATTAACGTTCTTCCCTGAAGATATCATTACACAATAATATCTTATTAAAGACTCGACAAGATTCCAAGATATATTTAAGCTCCTTTCACGTAGTTATACTGCTTACTGGTTAATGATTTCCTCGTTAAACGTAAGACACTTTGACCACTTTTCCCGATTATAGCTACGAGTTTCCTGAAAATTACAGTTTCCAGTTTAGATCCTTATATCCTTCAACAGAATACACAGTGCTTGATTACATGAAGGCGTATTTATGTTAGCTGTGGCTGTTATAATTCTCTATAGTGTATACATAATGACACCGTAATTCACTAAGCAGATACAAATACGTTCTGCAAGACCTATTATAAAACATAGCCTTCATTGAACTTTTAGACTAATTCTCTTCAGGAATTTACAAGTAATGAATTAAGGTAGTTTTCAGTTTTCGCCCTTAATACAAAGGGTAATATTCGGTAAATCCAGCTGTTTGAATTGGACAGTTTCTACATAAACTCTCCACTCCAAGAAATTCTTACTATTTGTTCTGATAATGTCTTTTTTTTTTCTTCTTCTGGTGTTATAAACCAACTATCAGTAAAAATGTTCTATTTTGAAAAGATGCAATTCATTTCATTTTTTACGAAACTATTTACGGCCACGTTATTATAGGGTTAGTTTAGAATATAGGCTCGAATCTTCTGCGGTTATTTTATTCTGAGTTATCATGCAAATCGATGGCTGAAAAACCGCCCATTAAGATTTGAAACACTTCATTGTAGACATTATTTTGGCAACAAGAATGTAATATTACAGTTACAAAAACGATATGGGAGTTCCACGTTATTTAAACACAATACATCAAAATTCAGTAAAAAAATAAAAAATGTACATGATTCAAGATTATATTTTCCCAGTTTTGAAGAAGATGTTTACCTATAAACTGAATTTTTTGTATTGTATGATAATTCTTTAGAATTGCTCTGGTAGTTTTGAAGTCTTACTTGTATATTTTTCAGGAATAATATTTTTTATGAGAAGAAGTATTAAGTGGTTTTTAATGTTTTAGAATTAAACGAATGTTAATATAATTTTATTGATAACATGTTTTTAAATAATTCAATAAAGTTGCTTTGTATAGATTGTTAAGGATCCATGAAAAACAACAACAATGTTGGTTTAGGCCTAGAAAAACTACATCCGTTGAACGTAAGGAAAAGGTCTGTAACTACTTTACTCGAAACATATCCACAAATTCATATTATTGTTTCAAAAATAACTTTATCAGAAGTAAAATAGGGACGTGGCCAGTATACTGTTTTTTTTTATGTTTCGGGCGAATAACTTTCAAAAGTTGCTACTTGGTTTTTGTTTTTAATCTTAGTTGCTTTATTTTTGTAAGTTTCTACTGTAAAGATACCAAGCTCAAGAAAAGTGGCGAAAACGTCCTTCTTTACATATTTTTGCATGCACATCCTGTAATTGCGTCATGAAGTTCAGTGTCAAATGAGAAGTTATCTGTAAATAACGCACACATGACGTTAAATTAACATGGCGGACTCTGGTCCTGTATGTAAACAAGTGAAACAGTTTCACCTTTACAGCAGCTAATATAAAACACAATAATATAACTTACGCTCTTCAGTTTTGCTCAAAATGAGAGAAATCGCTTCTCTAACCCAGTAAAGCATCACATAGGTACAAGGCTTACATTGACTCAAATAGTTGAATCCAAAGTGACTACTTATAATTCAATTATCTTTTAAAAAACTTTCTACAGTTAAAGATATAAAAAATATCATAATTATTAATGTTCCCGTGCAATAAAAGAGATAATTTCTTATAAACAGTCTGGGACTTCCTCCTTAGCAGGGGGCTTCATGATAAAGACAATATCTCACCTTTACAAAAACATGCCCCTGGATCATAACTTGCTAAGAACTTTGAATATCTACAATTTAAACGTAACGTCAAATGAATTTAACGTTCTTTTCTTTTAAGCAAGTTACTATAAATCAGTTTGAGAAACCTTGTCCTTTCAAATGAAACAAGTTACATGGGCAGGACTCGGGCAATGGTATGAGGCCATTCTCCACAAACTTTGCCTATGTAATATAATAGGTAATCAGCTTAACTTTGACAAGAAGTGTTGCTTGGATAGGTATAAGATCTAAAGACCCATTGATTAGGTATTGGCGTGTGAGACCTTACGGTTGAAAGACATTTAACATAGAGTTGTATATAATTACTACGTATTCCAAATGAACTGAACGTCCTGTAAAATATTCTTGAAATGTGTTATCAATTTCAGATTTTAATCCTTTCTTTGACTGACTACTGGCTAAAAATCAACTCTTTAAATATTTTAGTTTGGGTATAAACAAATCATAGACCAAACAGATTTAAAAGAACTATATGCTCTAATATAAACAATATGCCTCAAGTATCAAAGAAAAGATAAACTGATATATAATCAAATGCCACGCATCCATTTCATGATGTAATCCTCTTGTAAACTTGTTAAAGAAAAACGAACATATTTTCAGTACCATATCATTTCTAATATGACGAATTCAGTGAAGACAATAAATTATTATAAAGCCATAAATGTGTATTAAAAGAAAAAAAACGTAAACATTCATGGCCTTGAAATAAATAATATACAATTCAAAGCCCTGGTTTCGTTATAAAATCCCAAGCATGGCAATATATACTGGTACCAAAAAAACGGAGCTTGAATAATATTAAGATAGATAACCCGTTGCAGCTAAGTTAACGGCCATGTTTATCACGTGTAACGAAACTTGTTTGTTCGTTGTTTCGTGAAACTATCTATCGCAGGAAATAAAACACCAGAATTAGGCGTTGTAAGCCGTAAAATTACCAGTGTCCCAGGGGTGGTGGTGGGGCTTAATGGAACTAAGTGTTCTTCTATCAAAAATATTCTACCATAGATTTATTGCATATTTTATTATGCAACATTTTCCTGCCCAAGAAGGGGTGAGGTACTTTAAAGAAAGGTCATTTTCTATACAAAACGACGAGATACTTAGTACCAAGATCATTGTTTCACGCTTGCTTATAGATAAAACAGATTTGTTTCAACAGTGATGATGGTGTTAACTTTACTCAAGGCACGAGATTCTGCATCAGTAATGATCGCAATTATTTTGTTATTACACTCGTTATAAAAAGTTCTAGACACAACTACTTAACTGAATAGAAAAAAACTTACGTTATTTGGAGATGAAGCCTGTCGTGATTAAAAAAGAAATTTATAAATCAATTAATAACGCATAAGTACCAAGAACGTTATTATTATTAATGACTTTTGTAAAGACTATATGTATCATTTTTGAATCTTTACGTTTTGAAGATAGTATTGATCTTGAGGCTTGTGAAGGTTAAAATGGGTTTGTTAACATATATAAACAATTTTATTCAGCTTAGTTTGGATCTAGATATTCTTCGCCACCAGGTTGACAGCCAAATAAGTTTAAATGTGTAAAAATTATTTTTTTAAATTTTGTTCCAAGAATATATTTCCACAGCATGTATCAGGCTTTCTCTGTAAAGCTTTTTTTTCACTGCACACCTTTATTGCATTACAAAAGAAACTGAATCATTTCAAACAGGACACCTCACGTGACTAATGGAAGTACAGGATGCAAGTTCGCTACATTTCGAACTCGGCTGATGCTAGATTTGACGAAATGCTAGATACCAAGTGCTCGGTATTGATCCGGAGTTGTACAGGATTCTGGAAGTTTGTAGGTGAAACAGGTCGACTTCGCGCACGTTATGTAGGTGGTGAAGTTGAGCAACAACTCTAGTGTATCAAAAGCATCACGCAATTGAAGGGCGTGTCTAAACTTAATAGGGCGACAACCCAGATTTTGACAAGGGTTCGATTGAGAAAATGTGTGAGACATTCATTATAAGATGAATCATGCCACTTTGTCAATGAAGGGGGTGTTAAATGTGAGCATAATGTATATAAATAGATACATTATAAAACGGAGAGCTACAAATACAGACGTTAAGTATGCTATGTTAAAACAATTTCGATACTTCACGACCTTGTTACAATCCACATGTAATGTGCGGTCATGCTCCATCTGGCGAAAAACTTTTTTACAACAGCCTTGCAACGTAGTTTCCATTGCAACAGGCTCCTTCTTAAGGACGACGTGTCCAAAATACACAACTCCTCCCTGTTGTCTTTCCATAAGCCATCTGGTGTAGACGGACAACTACTTCCTAGCAATCCTTTCAACAGTCCGATCACATAGAAATCCATGGGCGCTGCATCCAGCGACTTGACTGGTATGTATTCTTATGGAATAGCATCAATATCCATTTCATTTTCTAGGTTGAACGGATATATTGTGGAAGCACCAAATATCTTTTTTTATTATGTTGCGTACTGTTTCTTGTAGCGCCTAGAAAGCTTTTACCAGTGACCTTTGTGTCCTTGGATTCTTACCCATTACAATATGTCACATTTTGCTTACCACTAATGGAATATGACGAGTTACCGGTCTTTTTCTGGATGATCCTGGTGCCCCAAGTTCATCAATATAACTTTTTCCAATGCCATTAAGAACAAGGGTCATTCCCATCTTAGAAATTCTAAATCTCCGTCTAAACACATCTCTATGATCTCATTGTATTAATATTTTTTGTTGAAAAGAGCTGTTACATAGCCTTCCCAAAATCCTTAAATTTTTGGAGGCATAACTGTACCTACGAAACACCAAACAATGTCAAAATGTAGTCCTGATACATCGTTCTACATTGACTTTATATCGACTGCTGTCACTTGATCTACTGATGTGCATGTTCAAAATTGTTTAAAAACAACGTATGCAACCTTTTGTAAATTAAATATTTTACGCACTATAAAATAATTTTTTTATTAACTCCTTCATCACATTAAATTAAAACATGAAGCCATTGCCTTGTATGCATTGTAACAGAACTTTGCAAACAGTTTTCGCTGCGTTGTGAGAACACGCTGCTTCGTTTAGGCCTAATTCAGGCTATTTGTAAACAATTTGTTCAAACCCGTTAAGTGAATGTGGACATATTTTATGACGTAACATTTCAATTACTCACAGATGAAGAACTGCAGAGTGGTTTAGGCAGCAAAATTTTTCAGACGACAATTTTTGCAGCACAGTGAAAACACGCTGATTCATTTAAGCCTAATTTACAAACAACGTTGGAAATTTCGCCAGCATTCTAGACAAATTCTGTGTTGAAGTTAAACAGGTGCGTACTTTATACATTTATTGATAGGATCACGTGATAATGGGCTGTTATATTTTGAAAATTAAACAATTTATAAAGCTTATTCGTTTATTATTATTATTATTTACTCTTTAAGATTCACATGTAGGCCCAGGGATGTGGGCTAAATATACTATGTGACAGTGCTAATAAATAAGATTGGAAACATAAGGTAGAGGTAGAACAAAACAATTATTATCTTCTCTCGTAATTTTGGGTAACAAATGGTCAGTTGTCTTCATAACCAGTCAATAATAGTTTATTGTTAACTTGCATATGAATGGTAGATTTAATTACTGCGAATATAGATTTCACAAAAAAAAAAGTATATCTGTAGGTCTGAACTGTTCATTGAAAGCTTTGTTTTTGTTCTTACTTTGAAGCAGAGGACAACACGCTATCTTTATAATTACGTTGATATAACTCAAAACAGAAAAGGCTTTAATGATAACAAAAATATATGCCATATTATCTGATGTATTCAAATTACTTTATATCCACAGCTAGTACGTTTAGAAAATATGACAAACATGGGTTTAGTACGATTTAGAATATAAATTCAAAGTTTTATAAACAATATCACTATAAGATTTCTAAAACACATTATACATGTACACAAATATAAGTATACTTCATCGTAACGTAGGTAATTGTATATTATTATATACAGAAGATCGAAAGTAATTCTTACGCATGACGCAAATTATCTTTTTTTCCCAACAGAGGACGCTTTTGTTTCTTACCTGGAAGGAGGCTCTAGATGATGGGTAAGGATCAATGAAGACCTTATAAACAGTACAGTTGCGAATGTGAGAACTCAGATCTTCGGATGTTAAGCTCTGTTTCTGTGATGGTATACGCTTAAAACATTCTGTAAAACATTGAAAATAATAAAAGAACGTTACATTCAGATCTTGTGCATTCACATATTGCGTTAGTCAACATACATGTTCAGTGGTTTTAGTCGTTCAGATAGATTTACAGCAGCTTTGCATTCCGTGTGTAATATAAGTAAATACAACACCATTAATTTTTGTATAAATGATTATATTTCTATATATTCATTCTACGTTTCTGTCAAACATATGATTATGTTTGTGTGTAACCTAACATTCTACAAAGCGATCAAATTTATAAAATAACAATACGCTTTAAGAGCCGTATGGAAGAGAGAAAAAAGTGTGGTCAACGTTTCAGCCAAATGATCCACTTCAATTGCTGATGAAGGTAGTTTAGCATATTCTTAACCCAATTTATCTCCTTCCTTAAACTTTTGGTCACAGCTTAGTCGCTCGAGCGCCTTGATCGTGAATCCGAGGGTTCTTGGTTCGAGTCCCACATTTTGTGCCTGTTGCTACGCTATAAGAGTGATGGCTGTCAAATCTCACCATTCTGTCAGACAAGAGTTGCCTAAGAGTTTCTCGAATGCTCTTGATTCGCTGCTTTCCATCTAGTCTATTAGATCAAAATTAAAATTGGCAGTATGCAAATAGCCCTTGTGTAGCTTTGTTTCAAAATTCTAAACAAGCAAGCAAATATTTTTATGTAATTGCTGTTATTTTTTTTTATCATTTTTAGTTTCATTTACATCAGAAACATCTGTTACGATTGTCACATGAATTCCACGCAACGTATAAATTTAGTTTAAATTAGAAGCCGTTAACAAAATATATTAAGTACAATAAGACAAAATAAGCATACTGATGACATATGTGTTAATCTCATCTTTATAATCTTTCAAATGGTTATTTCAAAAAACAAAACTTATTATGAAGCTTAGAACTGTTGTTTTCATTAATTTATTTGAAAAGATACAACTTACGAATTATAAATTGTTAATTACTAAACATTCAACAAATGGCTTATAAAAATTAAAAACAAGAAAAGCGTTTATAAACTACAATTCTTTTTTTTTTCTGTGAAAAAGTTGTTGAATATTTTGTGTAAGCATGAGGACCTGTAGGCACTAAACTCTCTAATTGACATTACGGCCACTTTAGTTAAACTTAGCTTTAAAATTATAGCCAATAATAGTGTAGAAGGTTACAAATGTGAGTACAAGTGTTGTTTAAGTCTATTAAAAATCTATATTTAGAACTTCCTTTTAGTAAACGGTTAGCATCACCCAATATAGTCGTGATTATGCTGTAAATAGACTTGTAGAATTTGTTTACTATGTAAGTAACGCAAAAAATAATTTCCTGACGTTAATCCAGTTGCTATATTTGGTTTTAACGTTTAAATTGGCCAAAAAGACTAGAAAGTGCCAGACGTCATGAAAGGTTTCAATTAAGTAACATCAAAACGGTTAGAAAATTAAGATGTTTGTATAATGTGAGATCACCGATATATAAGACGGAGTTTATACCAGATTTAAGATATATATATATGTCCTTTATAATGAAAGGAAGAGGCAACAATAAAAAATGAAAATGTTTATTAACAAAAATTGTGCTTGGAATGGAAAAGAAAATATTTCAAAGAATGATACAACTGAAAATTACTTTCTTCAAGTGAAAAAATAACACAATTCTTGGAGTTGTCATTAAACAGAAAAACATCTGGAGACAAGACACCTTTTGATTCAGCGGATCTGAGAGGTACCTTCAAAAACAAAATGGCAACACTATAAAAGTCTAGTTTAGTGAGCAGCCTTCCTAACCTTATTCCAAAAATATTTCTATGCAATTGAGCAAGAGAATATAGTACAGCAAACGTTGGAAAGACCAGCTGAATATGTACAGGATTCTCAGAAAGTTATTGCTCTTACCATATTCAATCTGATTTACGAAAGAAACGCAACCAAAAATACCTCTATAACCTTAGTCCAAAAATGGCAAAAGTTAGTGTCTTTGGTTAACTAATTGTAGTAAAGAAATGGACCTTTTTTTGGTAATATTGGTATTATTATAATAAAATACTCGTTAATTGATAAACTCATATATATTTACATTAGTGGAAATAATCAGGGAAACGGTGAGGAAAAGGGCAAGTACTACGGGAATGTCATCCATTTATCGCATGAAAATACTGATAGCTTACACCATGACTAGTTGCCATCCAACCAATCAAGAAGTGCCACACAAGCATAAAACCAATACAATAATATAGGCCATCATACTATACCCAGTAGTAGTGGTATGATTACAGAAAGGCTGCCAGAACTGAAATACGGCATAATAAATGTATATAAATCAATTTTAGCCGCTTGAGAATACTCCGTTCGAAAAACTGTGGCAAGAGTCCATGTTTCATTAGGAACTACATACAAAACAACAAAGAAAGTACATGAAACTTGTATCGTTAATATTAGAATTGGTCGAGGTAGAAAACCAAAACTTTACAAAACTAATATTACGTATCTTAAAATAGATTCTTTACGAGACATACAACGGGTGAATATTTATCTTGCCAATTATTTTACAATAAATACGAATGTGAATGTTACCCAAAGGACAGTCAGTAAGATACACATTTGCACGAATTGGTGTGAACGGTCTGGTCAAAAACCACTGCTGAGAATATGTAACCAAACAAAAAATCTTGAAATGGGAATCACCACATACAGTGGAACGCGCAAAGCTTTTGAAGACGTGCTCATTAGAGATAATTCCATGTTCAAATTGTCTTGTAACAAAACAACAGCTTGTTCTAGGGCAGAAAGTAGAACGGTACCATTTGTCTGGTAACAAAACAACAGCTTGTTCTATGGCAAAAAATAGAACGATACCATTTGTCTGGTAACAAAACAACAGCTTGGTCTATGGCAAAAAGTAGAACGGTACCATTTGTCTGGTAACAAAACAACAGCTTGGTCTATGGCAGAAAGTAGAACGGTACCACAGTCAAAGACAACACATCTAAAGCGATCGCACAAGTTTGGAGGTCTATCTCAGCCAACGGTATCGATTGTTTACACAAAACTGCTGACTGCTGACAAACGGGTAAATTCGGATCCATCCTGTCATTCCCTTAGGTAGGGATTCATCTTTCAGCAAGACAATGATCCCAAGCATACAGTAAATGTGGTGAAATGATATCTTGACGACAAAGAGACTGATGAAACACCCATAACCATGGTTTGGCCTGCATGAAGTCCCGATGTTATCATTCTTGAGGCTGTATGGGTTTGTGCAATAACTGAGAAGGTCAACTTGGCTGAATTGTGTGGAGCTATAAAGAACATTTGGAATAACAGTCCAGAATTATACACTGATAAACTGTATGGAGAAAAAATGTGTAAATCTTTGTGTAAAGCAAAAAACTCTCTCTCTCTCTCTAACACACACACACACACAAATACTAGTGCAGTGTTTCTCTAACGTAGCAGGTTTCCGGGGGGGGGGGGTCACGAGCTGTCTGCGCTGAGTGAATTTTTTTTTAGTCCTCGAGGTGTCTGAGAGGTGCACATATCAACTTTGTTATGAATTATGATGAACTGTGTTTTCATCCTTGTAGAGATAATGGGGGTCGCGACGACCAAAGCCCGGACGCGGGGGTCGTCTGGCATATCCGACTAAGAAATACTTATCCCCTTTTCTTTTGTATTTTCTGAGATAATGTTTTGTACCACTAATAAAATCACCACGAGTTGCCGTTACTCGTTGTTTGTGACATTTCCATGTATATCGATCCTGTTTCCATAATTATTTATCTTATTGTTCATTTAGTAGGAAGGTGACATGAGTTTGTTCGTTTTTTCGAAAATTAAGACAACATTCAAAACCGTAAAGCCAAATCAATTACAATTACTTTGATATTAACACAGTAGAAGGCAATTTACTGTAGGTTTCTTAACTGTAGCGAAAAAAAGTCAGTGCAAATGTTGTCAGTACTTTGTGATCAACATTACGTGAAAAGATTAACATTTAAAATGCATTAAGGTTGAATCCACAGTCATAGAGCAAGTGAGCAGACTTATAAAAAACAAGGTGGAAGCTGAGTTTAGCAATGACTCATTCAGTTTGGGCAAATGTCTTGGTATTCGGGCCGGCATGGCCAGGTGGTTAGGGCGCTCGACTCGCAATCTGCGAATCCCCGTCACACCAAACATGCTCGCCCTTTCAGCCGTGGGGGGGGGGGAGCGTTGTAATGTTACAATCAATCCCACTATTCGTTGGTAAAATAGTAGCCCCAGAGTTGGCGGTGGGTGGTGATGACTAGCTGCCTTCCCTCTAGTCTTACATTGTTAAATTAGGGACGGCTAGCGCAGATAGCCCTCGTGTAGCTTTGCGCGAAATCCGTAACAAACAAACGACAAGTCTTGGTATTGTTTTTTTACTTGCAAATAATACTTTAGTAAAATAAAGCAAAATAAAAATACTAGTCCGAGTCCAGCTATACTTAATCGAATCTAGGAAATGAATTAAAGATTCTGTGTACATGAGACTAAGCAACCTAGAAAAATATACAGAAGAGAGTGGACTTGGAAGAATTAGAAACTCGGTAATTCACTTTATAAAGAGAGATTTGCTCAAAATCGCTTTCTCTCTATTTCATTGTCATTTCCTTATGTTCAGAAACAATACTGACATTACAGGGCAAAAGTGTATTAGTACGCAGTATTTTTCGCTGTATTCAAAACACAAGAACTTTGAGTTTTGTATACTCAAAACATATGTTACAATAGGCTTTGTTTGTATTGTACAATATAAAGTCATGTTGAGTAGCTGATAAATGTACTACAGTCTTGGCCAAAATGTTTGCATACTGCATTGATGTTATTGTCTAAATGCATGGAGTAGTTATTCACTAAATGCCAGATTAGTAACCGAGAAGGCAGCGTATGATCGGACAAATATGTACGAGTTGTTATTCTGGTCTGCATAAGTTGTTTTGAGCAAAAACACATACATACTTGTTCTGTATAAAAGGGTGTGCTTTGGATATAATATTTTTCGAAACAGATCAACGTTTTGTTAAGACAATTTATCTGTACCTGGTTTATAGTCAGACCTTGTCACGTGCCAGAAGCTATAGGGCGTCAAATTGTTCGACATTACCATAACAATAGGGTACCTCAATGTACTGTATCAAGAATCCTGAAACGGCAATGAACTACAGAAAACGTTGTTTTCAGTAAAACCTAGTGGTAGACGCCGGAAAACTACTGCCCGAGATGACGATGTTTTGATCAGATTAACACGCCAAGGTCGAAAGAATTATTGTAACATCTTACGATAGGAATGACATGAACACATCCATTCAAAAGTATCCAGAAGAACAGTGAATAGAAGACTAAACAAATAAGATTAATTTGCAAGAAGAGCTAGCTATCTGCACACCGATATGGACCAGAATTCACCGCCGTCACTGTGTTACTTGGGCAAGAAAGCATGCTAAATTACAGTTAGGACACTAGCGTCATTTCATCTTTTCATATGAGTCCTGTTTCTTCTGGCTTGTCAAAGTTGATGGTAGGATTCATGTTCGTCGTGTGCCTAGAGAACAGATGAGGGAAGACTGTCTTTCTCGCAGGAAACACAAAGGAGGTGGTGCAGTACACTTTTGGGCAGCTATTCATCAGGTGAACAAACTGCTCTTCATATCCTCCAGGGAAATGTCAATGGCGCCTCCTACAGGCATCACACGAAGATTATTTGTATGCCACATGCTAGGGCAAAGTCTGGCAATGTCTTTGTGTTTCAGGATGACAATGCCACTGTCCACGGGATTATCTCGACCAGAAGGATGCTACAAGATTGCCATGGCCAGCAAAGTCTCCAGATTGCAATCCCATTGAGAACTCTTGGGCAAAACTAAGCGGGAAAATTGCTAACCAAGATCGTAAATCAGCTACTTTAGCTGAGTTGCAGTGCCTTTTAGTGACAAGTTGGGATGAAATCACGGTGGATTACATCAATACCTTCATCGACAGCATACTACATAGCCATGCGGAGGTTATTAGAGTACGAGGAGGCCCAACCAAATACTGAATGTTTAATATGGACACATATAAGGCTACAGACGCTATTCATAATAATCTGATGTTATATTTTGTTATTATATATGTTTTGGTAAAGTTTTGTTGTGATAGGTGGAATGCTGAAATATACGTCTTTCTACAGGTGTCTGATAAAATTGTTTGCTGCTCTAATAAATCGTTCCTGATGTCCATAGAAACTGTACCATTATACAAATTACATATGTAGATGTTTAATATAACATGCATTTCTCAGTTTCACAGCGTTAAGTGTATTTGTATTCCATCTTAATAATAATTATCTTATTTGTTACAAAAATATCAAACATTTAGGCCAAGACTGTACATTGCACCTAACAACTAGGAAAGTCTAAATGTAAACACGTAAGACAGAACATATACATTCATAATTTTCAAAATCTTTCAATGTTGTGGTAGAGAACATTATAGACATTAAAAGTCTTTACACATTGGTTTTCCATGATGAATGTATGAAAGACCTAGATCCATTATATTATCTGGATTCTCTTTTCTCTTGTTGAACCTGTATTAACCCTGAACGGGCTTCTTTGATGGCTAGTTTTACCACCAAATTAAAGGTATTGCTGTGGGTGCTAAAATGGACCCTCTTCATGTTCCATTACTTGTTGGACATATAGAACACTTAACTTTTTTCCACCAATCACGGAACACTTCCAACTCTTTAGAAACGCTATATTGGTTTCATATTTCACTTCAAGACCGTTGTTTGTAAGTTAAACAACGGTCTTGAAGTGAAATATGAATGTCTAGAAAAGATTAGCTCGTTCACGAAATTATCCATGTAAAGTGTAAGCACGGGATGGAAGGGGGAACAAATTGTAAAACGTTTTTAAGTCTCACCAACAAAATCCCATTACAAACCCACCGATTCCAATTCATATCTCCGCTAAGACTCTTCCTATCCATACTATACAGTTCAGCCACTTCAACATTCTCAGTTTCTAGGACTGTGTAGACTTTGTAGCGGACAAAGCATTCAAATCAAGATCTTAAGAAATTAAAAACTTCTTTATCAATCGCTCCTACTTTAAGGACTAAAAGTGACAGTTATCCAACGCACCAGTTCTGTAACCCGAGAATACACTGTGAAGCTTAAGTCTACAAAGTCTCAATTATCACTTATATTTACTTTCCATCTTAACACTACTAATGTTGCTCAGATCACCAAACATAATTTAGTATCCTCCAAGATTTTTAAAGAAAGCCCACACGTCTGTTACAAATATTATAAAAATATCAAAAGCAATTTTTCTATGATATCATCCAGAAATCAACCCTTTGTGAACTGAGATACATCTTGTTGTCACAGAAAGAAATGCGTCAGTTGCCAATATATTAACACCATAACATCCATGCATGGCCTTAATGGAAAAGTTTAAATACAACAGCCATTCACGTGCATCTCAACAAACCTGATACATGATTAAAAGAAACTGGCATATAAATATCCTGCTATCAACCCGGAACGTATGGTAGTTACTAAGCACGTTCTCCTTAAAACACATAATTAAAGTTTTAGTTTAACATAATGAGAGTGTTAAATACCAAACACCTGAAAAATGTCGTGTTATTTTATGCTAAAAATCATTTATAGCTGTTAGAGAAACTTAAAATGTTGTGTTATTTTATGCTAAAATAATTTATAGCTGTTAGAGAAACTTTCACTTGCGGAGTGTTTGCAAATTATTGAGATTAAACAAAATCCTTGCATTTCATTCGTACAAAGTCATTCTCCAAATGGTTTTATATAAACACATTTTATTGTCTGAATAATATGTATAACCACGTTTTCTCGTTGAATACGACATTGGTTACAAATAATAAAGCAGCGTTATTTTCTCCTGTTTCCTGTACAATCGTTTCACGTCGTTAAACCCCAGTCTTAGGTAGTCTCATAAATAAACTGTAGTGAATGACCTGACTATAAGTACATCTAGATTTGTCCCCTAGACACTGTACAGCGGAGAATGCTTATGAATCTTCGTGCGTACGTGAGGTGAGAATCCTCTATCTACTTATTGATCTTAATTTAAGGTAATGACATCTGACCAGCGATGTCATCAGAGACATTTCTAAACAAGACTAATAGTTCAACACAAGAAAGCCATAACCCAATCACCTGATTCGTTTAGTATAACGGGAATTTCTTGTTTTTTCGGAGTTCTTATCTAAGAAAGCAGTTTACATTTTGGATGAAGAAATACAAGTATCTGAATATAACATTGAAAAACTCACCCTTACTCACTCTAAATAGCTCACCGGGGTATGTAAAGCTTTTCAAAACGTCTCCTTGTGAATGTCAGTTTCTTTTAATCATGAGCCTAACTGCCTAAAGTCAGTTTCGCTGAATGGAAATATGCCCTGTAAAAACATCGGATGAGGTGAAGAAAATATGACATAGATAGAGGAGGTAATATAATAGTTGAGGCAAGTTCCGGGTGCAAGAAAAATTAGGTTGAGCGTTTAGAGCATTCTGAAGGATATATTATATGAAAATTTCTAGTTTTTAGTATATAACAATAATAAATATATAGATACGTGGACAGAGTTTATAAACGTTTTAATGGGTAGGATGTATAGGACACTTTGAAAGGAAGAGAGCAAAAATAGTCTAGTTGATGGAATTATTGTTAGTATAGAGCGCATATTGCTCCGCATAGGTGTCTGGAACTCCCTTGAACACGTTTCACCAAGAATGCTCTGGAAAGAAGTCCAGTAAGTATCGATAAGAGGCATGGCTGGTAGGTAGATTAGTAGTATCGGGTTATGTGCAAGGTGCCAAAGCAGTTTGAATTACGTGAAGTTGAGAGGAGAGAGAGAGATTATAGGTTGTTGAAATGCTACATAATCACAAATCATGTTAGTTAGCATGTTGAGTAGAATATATAGGAAAAGTGTGATGGGTAGAGTGTACAGGATAAACGTTATGGGTAAATTGTTTAGGATGTGTAGAAAACAAACCTTGTTGATAAAGACAGTGGAAACCCTCGTTTAGTAGCATTTACTCATGATGTTTCATCACATTTCGTAAACATAAACACCTTTCAAGTTTATTCATCTAATAGCTTAAAATAAAGTTTTATTTCACATAGTGTCTTGGCTGCTGCAAATCCAGCTAATGCGGGTATTTTTGGTGTTTCAGTATGATATCGATCATTGTTTTTCTATTCTGATTTTTCAAGACACCAACTGGGGATTCGAGGCACTGTCAAATAGAATCGTGGCATAGGACCCTTGTGTCAGTGTCTAGCGATGGCTCTGGCATAAGGACTGAAACATCTGGGCAAAAATTAATCTAATTTATAAAATGGGCTAGTTACGCTACTGTTCATTTCGTATCGAGAATTATTTTCCCCTTCCAAAAAAAGGAGAGGGCGTTACTTTAGTAAAAACTTGAGGACTCGTTTGTTGTGATCACTGAAAAAGTGTTCCAGATGAAGAAAAACTATGTTTTAGTGTTAATATTGGCAAGTTTAGTTCAGGCTTGATGATGCAAGTATTGATGTATTCAGTCTACTAAATTGCTACGAGCTTCATGTATATGGAAAACAACATACACACATATATATAAAATTAGTTTGTGGCAAGTTTTAACCCTGTGCATTACAGAAATCTAGGTCTTCCGGAACTCCAAAAATGCGAAACGTGTGTCAAAATGAGAAGGAATAGGAGAGATATAGTACTTTTTTCATAAAGAGTGAATAACGTTATGGCTTGGACTGGTTCTATTTCTAGCAGTGGAGGTGCAGTACTTCTTCCGTGAAGGATCAGTAGCGTTACGGCTTGGATCAGCTCTGTTTCTAGTGGCACTAATATTCAGAAAGGGCTTTTTCGACCATGCAATTCACATCTTTCTTTGTGCGATTACCATATTGTAAATCAAACATGCATATTTCTGGATCCCTAAACCATGTTTGTTCTGTCACAAGCATGAAAGCACTCTGGCACGGATCAAACTGCAATCAAGTATGTGACATCAAAGTTCTGCTACTTATGGATCTTCCATGACACAATTTCAGTTCTTCAGCTTATATGTGGCAACTGTTGCCATTGTCGTTCAAAGAAAGCTGTTGTGCTCATGAAGAATCGGTTTTATGGTACCAAGACTCCCACTGTCACTACACAACTGTGACACTTCTAATATAGCAAATCAATAAACTCTCAATTTACCAACTAATTTATTCCACATTAAATACTCTATATTACATCATACTCGGTAATTTTATTTATTTATTTATTTATCCTGTTACGCACTCAATGATCCTACAAAGATAAACAAATGGGTGAAATACTTCTATGTAAAATACACAGAAAACCCTAGTAGTAATACATGGGATTAACTGTAATATTGACGGTGTTTTGTTTATGAGTCACATGTAATTAAGGACACTTTAACCAACAAACTAATGGGCCTACACACATTTCTCTGCATCACTATCTGAGAAAACTGTGTTTAAAAATCTATGAAATCTATGGGCCTATTGGTCTTTCTGGGGTTAATATACCACACCTATCAATGGATCGGTGCAAGTTTCCGTCCAAATCTGATATAAACCATGATTTTTCTAGGGTTAATATATCACACCTGTCAGTGCATTTGTGAAGGTTTTCGTCCAATTCTGATATGTACAATGGTCTTTCTAGGGTTATTATACAAGACCTGTCAATGCGGTTGTGCAAGTTTTCGTCCAGTGCTGATATGGATCATTTGAGTCTTTATTGATATCTATTCTTTTGAGCTACAATTCTCAAAATATGGTGTCGAAAATATGACTCATGTTGTGTACGCAAAACAACCTTGAGTCTTAAATGACTTCCAAGGTTTCTTTCTTTGCCTTGAATAATTTTCGCCCTTTGAAAAATCTTGCATGTTGTTTCTGGGTAAAGATAATAGTAGAATTGCGAGAAATCTCGTGTCTTCCTCCTTAATAAAGATAATTGTTTGTTTGTTTTATAATTAAGCACAAAGCTACCCAAGGGGCTATCTGTGCTCTGCCCGCCACGGATATCAAAACCTGGATTCTAGCGTTCTAAGTCCGCAGACATACTGCTGTGCCACTGGGGAGCTGATAAAGATAATCATAGAATTATTAGAACTCTTACTTATTCCTTCTGAATAAAAACAATAACTCAGTTATGTAAGCCAAAAAAGATGTAATACTAAAATAAAAACATCACCAATCAACTAATAATCGAAATATCTTAAATTTTGCGTATTCTCCCTGGATAAAGGTAATCGAAATATCTTAAATTTTGCGTATTCTCCCTGGATAAAGGTAATCGAAATATGTTAAATTTTGCGTATTCTCCCTGGATAAAGGTAATCGAAATATGTTAAATTTTGCGTATTCTCCCTGGATAAAGGTAATCGAGATATATTAAATTTTGCGTATTCTCCCTGGATAAAGGTAATAATCGAATTACGAGAAAGCTTATTTATTCCCTTTGAATAAAAATAATAACTGACTTATGTAAACCATAATGGTGTAATCTTAAACAAAAACAATACAACTAATTTTAACTAGCTCTTTTCCAGAACAATAGAAGATGGACTGAGGTGTTATATTTGTTTTAATTTTACTTCTATTGTAAACGGGAGTGAAAAAATAACCTCCTTATTTGAAACTAATGAAGGGTTTAGAGAAGTAAGATCTATACTTTCAGCGTTTAAAAGGTAAATATTTTGTGGTTTCACATATACTTTAGAGCAAGCATTGTGTAGTTTCATACATACTCTCATCGACTCTATAAGCTAGCGTTCTTTTATAAGTTTAATAGAGCCCTGATTTAAAGTTTGCAAATAGAATATTTGTTTATATAGGAAAAAGTAATTCGGTTAGTAAACAGGTTTTGGCTTTGTACATGAAACATGTTTCAATTTAGATGTGAAAAAGTGAATTGTGTGTTGGAAGAAAAATAACATTTCTGGATAAACAAATACGGTATAATTCAGGTACTAAAAGATTACTATTGTGAAATTAAAAAAATAGAATTGTTTCTTCTGTTATCAGCCATGACTGATAAGGTAAGTTCTATCTCTGATATATATTAGTATCGATGATGTATTTCAGTACTTCATATCTATTAGATCATTACTGAATGACGTGGAGATGAAAATAATACCTCTATTCAACTAGTTGTCAACATTACTTTCGCAATAACGCAGTCCCGGACATTATTACTTTAATAACATCTGTTTACAGAGTTCTAACGAACTGACGGCGCCACCAAACAACTAAATATTGGAACAGCTATCCAGTCAGCCAATTCTTGCTGGGAAGGAGAATAGAATCAAAACCTGAACTGGTTGCTAGTTTTCCAGGAAACGACAAGCATGTATGTATATATACATTCAGTGAATTTTATCTGATGTGGCGTAATCACGACACGAATATGTAGTGTAACACACATGAACTCATTTTTTATTGGCTAACATTAATGACGAACAAACAAGCAATGAATTCCATAGCCGACAATTTTTCAGTGTTAATAGACAGGTTGAAATATTTATAAAAGTATTTTATGTTGAAATACGTGATAGGAACAAGATTTTACTGCGCTTACTTTGTAAGTCAAGAGTGAGAGAGATAAATAGAGATAGAATGTATAGGAAACATCTTTCTTGATTGCAATTTCCGTCAATCACTGTGTAATATTTTACATTTTCCATCAATCTCTGTGTAATATTTTACATTTTCCATCAATCACTGTGTAATATTTTACATTTTCCATCAATCACTGTGTAATATTTTACATTTTCCATCAATCTCTGTGTAATATTTTACATTTTCCATCAATCTCTGTGTAATATTTTACATTTTCCATCAATCACTGTGTAATATTTTACATTTTCCATCAATCACTGTGTAATATTTTACATTTTCCATCAATCACTGTGTAATATTTTACATTTTCCATCAATCTCTGTGTAATATTTTGCATTTTCCACCAGTTACTGAATAATCTTATATTTTCCAACAATCCATGAGTAACATTTTCTGTACTAGCTTATAAGTGTTCAATTTCTAAATTAATTCAAGACCAAGGAGAAAAGAACTTATCAGAGTTTGGACCTCAGCATAGTTACATTGACAATGTTTCTGTTTATAAGCTAAGTACTACAGATCCACATTGACAATGTTTCTGTTTAAAATTTAAATACTGCAGATAAACATCGACAACGCTTCTGTTTATAATTTAAATACTACAGATACACATCGACAACGTTTCTGTTCTCGCTGGATGCCTATTGTTGCTTCATCTGATCTGAATGTTAGTAGAAAAATGCATAAACCACATTATAGTTTCTGTTATGTATTAATATAATCAAACTAAAATTGAAACAAGTATTTTGTATCTGTGGAAAAGCTACTAAGGCTCTCTTCCGCCTTCCCTAATTCTGAACTAATGACCAGAGCCACGGAAGGCAACTAGTAAGTAGCACCATACCACCTATCATCAAGGCTAAGGGATTGACTGTCGTTCTTATAACGTACCAACTGTTTAACGAGAGTAGATTTTAAGGTATCGCACGGTTTCGGGCCCGACTTGCCAGATCCGAAATCCAGAGTTCTACCAAATAGCCAACCAGCGCCCAGTTTGTCCGGCATTACCTTGGTAAAAGTCGAATGATTACCTAATATTCTTTTGAGTTGAATATCGTTTCGTTCTACAACATTACAAGATATACATGTATTAGGGTTATCTGATATTACAATTAAATGTCCTTTTGTTATTCTTCATTACGAGAAATTATAGGTTGTACATCTATTTAATACCACAAGTATTGCTTTATTTGTTTTGGTAAATATGTTTGTCATTTCGATCAAATTTTCGAAGTTTTTGACTCATTTGATTAATTATTTTTGTTTTGTAAATGAATGTGACTATTTTGTCTGAATATTCTTCGTATTTTGGTTGATGTGTTTGTTTAATAATTTCGCACAAAGTTATACAAAGGGTTATCTGTTCATAGCAGTCCTTAATTTGTAATTAATACACTAGAGGGAAGGCAGCTAGCCAAAAACACTAAAAGCCAATTTTTTGGCTACTCTTATCTGACCAAATAGTATGATTTGACCGCTACTCTTATAATGCACCCATGGCCTCAAAGTGCGGAAGCGTTTGTTCGGCAACGGAATACAAACAATAAATCCACAGATTCACAGATGGACATTCTAACCACTAGACGACGCTCGATCCCTGGTAGTTGCATATTCGTGCTTTTTTATCATTTTGGGTTTTGATAAATGTTACTGTCTGTTTTGATCAAAAGTTTTCATCAGTTTTTGTGTTTATATATATATATATATATATTTATATATGTCTATGTTTTCTTCTGTGGTTTGTTAAATGACTTTTGACTATTTTAATTGATTTTTTTGTATTTTTTAGTTACGTCAGTATGTGTTTAGTCATTTTTTGTATTTAGGTATATGTCGCCAGCTGTCTGTTTTGACCAAATATTTTTGTGTTTGATTTTGACAGATGTGCCTACCTTTTTATAAACCTTTTTTCTATTTGGTTAAAAGAATGGTCTGTTTTAAACTAATTTTTGACGTGATTTGGCAAACGTATTTTCCAGTTTTGATCGAAGTTTCTATGTGTTTTGGTACACGTGTCTTCCAATCTTTACCGAACTTTCTACGTGTTTTGGTAGTTGTGTCATCCAATTTTGCTCGAAGTTTCTCGTGTTTTGGTAGACGTGTCTTCAAGTTTTAATCGAACTTTCTGTGTGTTTTGGTAGACGTGTCTTCAAGGTTTAATCGAACTTTCTACGTGTTTTGGTAGACGTGTCTTCCAGTTTTGACCGAACTTTCTACGTGTTTTGGTAGACGTGTCTTCTAGTTTTGATCGAACTTTTTAAGTGTTTTGGTTGATGTGTCTTCCAGTTTTAATCGAACTTTCTACGTGTTTTGGTAGACGTGTCTTCCAGTTTTGACCGAACTTTCTACGTGTTTTGGTAGACGTGTCTTCCAGTTTTGACCGAACTTTTTACGTGTTTTGGTAGATATGTCTTCCAATTTTGATCGAACTTTCTACGTGTTTTAGTAAATGTGTCTTCTTATATTCATAATACTTTAGTCGAAATTAATAAACGCTTGTCACGTTTTAGGTATTGTTATATATCCTGTGTTAATGGTATATAATTTAGGGCATCAAACTGTCCAAAAGTGATCATCCATTCATTTATCTCATAATGTATGCAGTACGAATGTTATAATGTTCAAAATTTGCTCCTTAGTAAAACATATTGTGTCTGTTTAAGGATTTACCACATTGATCTCCTACAGTAATGAGCTAGGTTTAATAATTACTGTTTTGTTATCAGAGTTAATTGTGCTTCATTAAGCCTAAATTGTCACATCATCGTCGCCACACATTGTTTTGTTTGTTTGTTTTGAATTTCGCGCACGGCTCCACGAGGGCTATCTGCGCTCGCCGTCCCTAATTTAGCAGTGTA